>NC_091372.1:5420199-5720199 GCF_038502225.1 Cherax quadricarinatus
ACACACACACACAGACACACGCACACACACACACACACAAACATGTACCAACAGCCATCAGGAGGTTTTCCTATCCAGCACCAGACGAGCCTGGCCCATGGCCGGGCTCCGGGGTAGACTCTCAGAACTCATCAAAGGTATATACCTCCACACATCCGGTAAGACAACTTTCTTTCTACTGTTATTCCCACTTTCCCTTGATCGTGCGTACCCCACCCACACCTGGCAACACTTCACCTGCACACCACCCACACCTGGCAACACTTCACCTGCACACCACCCACACCTGGCAACACTTCACCTGCACACCACCCACACCTGGCAACACTTCACCTGCACACCACCCACACCTGGCAACACTTCACCTGCACACCACCCACACCTGGCAACACTTCACCTGCACACTACCCACACCTGGCAACACTTCACCTGCATACCCACCCACACCTGATAACACTTCACCTGCACACCACCCACGCCTGGCAACACTTCACCTGCACACCACCCACACCTGGCAACACTTCACCTGCACACTACCCACACCTGGCAACACTTCACCTGCATACCCACCCACACCTGATAACACTTCACCTGCACACCACCCACACCTGGCAACACCCCACCTGCACATTACCCACACCTGGCAACAATTCTCCTGCGCACCCACCCACACCTGGCAACACTTCATATGCTCACAACCCATACCTGGCAACACTCCCCCTGCACACCCACACACCTGGCAACACCCCACCTACACATCCACGAACACCTGGGAACACTCCACCTGCACACTCACCCACGCCTGGCAACACTCCACCTGTACACCACCCACACCTGACAACACTTCACCTGCACACCACCCACACCTGACAACACCCCACCTGCACACTACCCACACCTGGCAACACTTCACCTGCATACCCACACACACCTGGCAACACTTCACCTACATACCCACCCACACCTGGCAACACTTCACCTGCATACCCACCCACACCTGGCAACACTTCACCTGCATACCCAACCACACCTGGCAACACTTCACCTGCATACCCACCCACGCCTGGCAACACTTCACCTGCATACCCACCCACACCTGGCAACACTTCACCTGCATACCCACCCACACCTGGCAACACTTCACCTGCATACCCACCCACACCTGGCAACCCTTCACCTGCATACCCACCCACACCTGGCAACACTTCACCTGCATACCCACCCACACCTGGCAACACTTCACCTGCATACCCACCCACACCTGGCAACGCTTCACCTGCATACCCACCCACACCTGGCAACACTTCACCTGCATACCCACCCACACCTGGCAACGCTTCACCTGCACACCTGGCAACGCTTCACCTGCATACCCACCCACACCTGGCAACGCTTCACCTGCATACCCACCCACACCTGGCAACACTTCACCTGCATACCCACCCACACCTGGCACACCTGGCAACGCTTCACCTGCATACCCACCCACACGCTTCACCTGCATACCCACCCACACCTGGCAACACTTCACCTGCATACCCACCCACACCTGGCAACACTTCACCTGCATACCCACCCACACCTGGCAACGCTTCACCTGCATACCCACCCACACCTGGCAACGCTTCACCTGCATACCCACCCACACCTGGCAACACTTCACCTGCATACCCACCCACACCTGGCAACACTTCACCTGCATACCCACCCACACCTGGCAACACTTCACCTGCATACCCACACACACCTGGCAACACTTCACCTACATACCCACCCACACCTGGCAACACTTCACCTGCATACCCACCCACACCTGGCAACACTTCACCTGCATACCCACCCACACCTGTCAACACTTCACCTGCATACCCACCCACACCTGGCAACACTTCACCTGCATACCCACCCACACCTGGCAACACTTCACCTGCATACCCACCCACATCTGGCAACACTTCACCTGCATACCCACCCACACCTGGCAACACTTCACCTGCACAGCACCCACACCTGGCAACACTTCACCTGCATACCCACCCACACCTGGCAACACTTCACCTGCACACCACCCACACCTGGCAACACTTCACCTGCATACCCACCCACACCTGGCAACACTTCATCTGCACACCACCCACACCTGGCAACACTTCACCTGCACACCCACCCACACCTGGCAACACTCCACCTGCACACCACTCACACCTGGCAACACTTCACCTGCACACCACCCACACCTGGCAACACTTCACCTACACACCCACCCACACCTGGCAACACCACATGCACACCCACACCTGGCAACACTCCACTTGCACACCCACCAACACCTGGCAACACTCCCCCTGCACACCCACACACCTGGCAACACCCCACCTACACACCCACGCACACCTGGGAACACTCCACCTGCACACTCACCCACGCCTGGCAACACTCCACCTGCACACCACCCACACCTGATAACACTTCACCTGCACACCACCCACACCTGGCAACACCCCACCTGCACACTACCCACACCTGGCAACAATTCACCTGCGCACCCACCCACACCTGGCAACACTTCATATGCACACCACCCATACCTGGCAACACTTCACCTGCACACCACCCACACCTGGCAACACTCCACCTGCACACCACCCACACCTGGTAACACTTCACCTGCACACCATCCACACCTGACAACACTTCACCTGCACACCACCCACACCTGACAACACTTCATATGCACACCATCCATACCTGGCAACACTTCACCTGCACACCACCCACACCTGGCAACACTCCACCTTCACACCCACCCACACCTGGCAACACTTCACCTGCACACCCACCCACACCTGGCAACACTTCACCTGCACACCACACACACCTGGCAATTCACCTGCACACCCACCCACACCTGGAAACACTTCACCTGCACACCTACCCACAACTGGCAACACTCCACCTGCACACCCACCCACACCTGGCAACAATTCACCTGCACACCTACCCACACCTGGCAACACTTCACCTGCACACCACCCACACCTGGCAATACTCCCCCTGCACACCACCCCCACCTGGCAACACTCCACCTGCACACCACCCACACCTGGCAACACTTCACCTGCACACCACCCACAACTGGCAACACTCCACCTGCACACCCACCCACACCTGGCAACACTTCACCTGCACACCACCCACACCTGGCAACACTCCACCTGCACACCCACCCACACCTGGCAACACTCCACCTGCACACCCACCCACACCTGGCAACACTTCACCTGCACACAACCCACACCTGGCAACACTCCACCTGCACACCCACCCACACCTGGCAACACTTCACCTGCACACAACCCACACCTGGCAATTCACCTGCACACCCACCCACATCTGGCAACACTTCACCTGCACACCCACCCACATCTGGCAACACTTCACCTGCACACCCACCCACACCTGGCAACACCCCACCTGCACACCACCCACACCTGGCAACAATTCACGTGCACACCCACCCACACCTGGCAACACCCCACCTGTACACCCACCCACACCTGGCAACACTCCACCTGCACACCCACGCTCAGAAATACACCTGTGTACCACGAGTACATATCCAACCACCTAGATGCATTACACCAACACCCCAGGTACACCCTGTATGTACACTTTCAAACTCACCCAGAGAGGACCTAGTAGCGATCAGTGAAGAGGCGGGGCCAGGAGCTGAGTCTCGACCCCTGCAACCACAATTAGGTAAGTACATAAATCTCTCCACACACACCCCAGCTGACTAATAACTAATCCTATTCCAAATCCTATTTAATCCTATTTCAAATCCTATTCCTATTTCTAACTCTATCCTGCAACCTTATTTCTAAGTCTATTTCGAAAATAATCCAAATTTTCAACAATTTAATTCCCCTGATCCAAGATAATTCTGTATGAAACACGAGACCACAATAATAGAACAATTATCTTGTTCAGGGTTCCCTAATTACCTTAATAAAGAACTTTATGAGTCTAATTTTGATTACATTTATATTAGGGGACGACAGTTACAGCCGCAAGTAATTAATGGGTTCTGACGTGTGTACCAACAGCCTGCTTGACCAGCTGGTTCAACAGGTGCACCAGAGTGCAACATGGTGCAAGATGGATCGTTGTTCCTGCCGTCTGATCAACTAGGTTGTTGGTGTAAATAGACGAACTAATGCATCACAGCCTGGCTGATCAGGAACTAACTTGAGGAAATTATCAAGTTCCCTCTTGAAGACAGCCAGGGACTTCTTAGTAATTCCCATTATGTATCAAGGGAATTGAAGAGTCTAGGTTCCTTTACACTTACGTGTGAACTGAGAACATTCAAGTCTTGATATTTTTACATTTACTAAGTTATCTGTTAAGGTAGTATGGTGAAGGGCTCTTGATCCAATGAATTAAGAGTTATACTCTCTTACCTTGGATCTAGCATCATTATTTCCCATTCCCCAGGTGTTTAATGACCCCTGCGGATTTAATGTTTCCCCGTGATACTTTCTAATAATATTAATTTACTTATTCTACTCATTAATATTATTGTTAGTAGTAGTAGTAGTAGTAGTAATAGTAGTAGTAGTAGTAATAGTAGTAGTAGCAGCAGCAGTATAACAGCAGCAGCAGCAGCACAGCAGCAGCACAGTAGCAACAGCAGCAGCAGCATTAGCAGTAACCAGCAGCAGAAGCAACAGCAGCAGCAGTAACAGCAGCAGCAACAGCAACAGCAGCAGCAGCAGCAGCAACAGTAGCAGCAGTAGCAGTAAGAATAGCAGCAATATAGCAGCAGCAGCACAGCAGCAGTAGCAGCAGCAGCACAGCAGTAGCAGCAGTACAACAGCAGTAGCAGCAACAGCAGCAGCAGTAGCAGTACAATAGTAGCAGTAGCAGCAACAGCAGAGTAGCACAGCAGTAGTAGTAGTAGTAGGAGTAACAGTAGTAGTAGTAGTATTAGTAGCAATATTATTAGTAGTAGTACCTTTACCTTTGATATACCTTCGAGGAGTTTGCAGTCTTTCTATTCCCTGAGCCCAGCCATGGGCCAGGCTCGTCTGGTGCTAGCCTGGTCAACCAGGCTGTTGCCGTTAGTGGCCCGCTGGCCCATTTATGCACCACAGCCTGGCTGATCTGGCACCTGGTGAAGATACTTGTCCAGTTTCCTCTTGAAGACTTCTACACTTTTTCCAGCAGTGTTTCTGATATCTTCTGGTAAGATGTTGAATATTCTGCGTCCACGGATGTTGATACAGTGTTCCCTTACTGTGTCCATCGCGCCCCTGCTCTACACTGGGTTTCTCTTGCACTTCCTCATATATCTCTCTGTCCAGCATATTGTTAGTAGTCGAAGTAGTATTAGTAATAGTATTATTATGAGTGGTAGTAGTAACAGAATCATCGTCATCATCATCATCACCAGGCCTAGCCTGGCCTAGCCTAGCCTAGCCCGGCCTAACCTAGCCTGGCCTAGCCTAGACTGGCCTAGCCTAGCCTGGCCTAGCCTGGCCTGGCCTAGCCTAGCCTAGCCTGGCCTAGCCTAGCCTGGCCTAGCCTAGCCTGGCCTAGCCTAGCCTAGCCAAGACTGGCCTGGCCTAGCCTGGCCTAGCCTAGCCTGGCCTAGCCTAGCCTGCCCTAACCTAGCCTAGCCTGGCCTAGCCTAGCCTGGCCTAGCCTAGCCTGGCCTAGCCTAGCCTAGCCTAGCCTGGCCTAGCCTAGCCTGGCCTAGCCTAGCCTGGCCTAGCCTAGCCTGGCCTAGCCTAGCCTGGCCTAGCCTAGCCTAGCCTAGCCTGGCCTAGCCTAGCCTGGCCTAGCCTAGCCTAGCCTGGCCTAGCCTGGACTAGCCTAGCCTAGCCTGGCCTGGCCTGGCCTAGCCTAGCCTGGCCTAGTCTAGCCTGGCCTGGCCTAGCCTAGTCTGGCCTAGCCTAGTCTGGCCTAGCCTAACCTAGCCTGGCCTGGCCTAGCCTGGCCTAGCCTAGCCTAGCCTGGCCTGGCCTAGCCTAGAATGGCCTAGCCTAGCCTGGCCTAGCCTAGCCTGGCCTAGCCTGACCTAGCCTAACCTAGCCTGGCCTGGCCTAGCCTGGCCTAGCCTAGCCTAGCCTGGCCTAGCCTAGAATGGCCTAGCCTAGCCTGGCCTAGCCTGGCCTAGCCTGACCTAGCCTAGCCTAGACTGGCCTAGCCTAGCCTGGCCTAGCCTAGCCTGGCCTAGCCTAACCTAGCCTAGCCTGGCCTAGCCTGGCCTGGCCTAGCCTGGCCTAGCCTAGCCTGGCCTGGCCTAGCCTGGCCTAGCCTAGCCTAGACTGGCCTGGCCTAGCCTGGCCTAGCCTGGCCTAGCCTAGCCTAGCCTAGCCTGGCCTAACCTAGCCTAGCCTGGCCTAGCCTAGCCTAGCCTGGCCTGGCCTAGCCTAGCCTGGCCTAGCCTAGCCCGACCTAACCTAGCCTAGCCTAACCTAGCCTAGACTGGCCTGGCCTAGCCTGGCCTAGCCTAGCCTAGCCTAACCTAGCCTGGCCTGGCCTAGCCTAGCCTGGCCTAGTCTAGCCTAGCCTAGCCTGGCCTGGCCTAGCCTAGCCTGGCCTAGCCTAACCTAGCCTGGCCTGGCCTAGCCTGGCCTAGCCTAGCCTGGCCTAGCCTAGAATGGCCTAGCCTAGCCTGGCCTAGCCTAGCCTGGCCTAGCCTGGCCTAGCCTAGCCTAGACTGGCCTAGCCTGGCCTAGCCTGGCCTAACCTAGCCTAGCCTGGCCTAACCTAGCCTAGCCTGGCCTATCCTAGCCTAGCCTAGCCTGTCCTAGCCTAGCCTGGCCTAGCCTAGCCTGGCCTAGCCTAGCCTGGACTAGCCTAGCCTAGCCTGGCCTAGCCTGGCCTAACCTAACCTAGCCTAGCCTGGCCTGGCCTGGCCTAGCCTAGCCTGGCCTAGTCTAGCCTAGCCTAGCCTGGCCTGGCCTAGCCTAGCCTAGCCTAACCTAGTCTGGCCTAGCCTGGACTGACCTAGCCTGGCCTAGCCTAGCCTAGCCTGGCCTAGCCTAGAATGGCCTAGCCTAGCCTGGCCTAGCCTAGCCTGGCCTATTCTAGCCTGGCCTGGCCTAGCCTAGCCTGGCCTAACCTAGCCTAGCCTGGCCTATCCTAGCCTAGCCTGGCCTAGCCTGGCCTAGCCTAGCCTGGCCTAGCCTAGCCTGGCCTAGTCTGGCCTAGCCTAGCCTAGACTGGCCTGGCCTAGCCTGGCCTAGCCTGGCCTAGCCTAGCCTAGCCTGGCCTAACCTAGCCTAGCCTGGCCTAGCCTAGCCTGGCCTAGTCTGGCCTAGCCTAGCCTGGCCTAGCCTAGCCCGACCTAACCTAGCCTAGCCTGGCCTGGCCTAGCCTAGCCTGGCCTAGCCTAGCCTGGCCTAGCCTAACCTAGCCTAGACTGGCCTGGCCTAGCCTGGCCTAGCCTAGCCTGACCTAGCCTAACCTAGCCTAGCCTGGCCTGGCCTAGCCTAGCCTGGCCTAGTCTAGCCTAGCCTGGCCTAGTCTAGCCTAGCCTAGCCTGGCCTGGCCTAGCCTAGCCTGGCCTAGCCTAACCTAGCCTGGCCTGGCCTAGCCTGGCCTAGCCTAGCCTGGCCTAGAATGGCCTAGCCTAGCCTGGCCTAGCCTAGCCTGGCCTAGCCTGGCCTAGCCTAGCCTAGACTGGCCTAGCCTGGCCTAGCCTGGCCTAACCTAGCCTAGCCTGGCCTAACCTAGCCTAGCCTGGCCTATCCTAGCCTAGCCTAGCCTGTCCTAGCCTAGCCTGGCCTAGCCTAGCCTGGCCTAGCCTAGCCTGGACTAGCCTAGCCTAGCCTGGCCTAGCCTGGCCTAACCTAACCTAGCCTAGCCTGGCCTGGCCTGGCCTAGCCTAGCCTGGCCTAGTCTAGCCTAGCCTAACCTGGCCTGGCCTAGCCTAGCCTGGCCTAGCCTAACCTAGCCTGGCCTAGCCTGGACTGACCTAGCCTGGCCTAGCCTGGCCTAGCCTAGCCTAGCCTGGCCTAGCCTAGAATGGCCTAGCCTAGCCTGGCCTAGCCTAGCCTGGCCTATTCTAGCCTGGCCTGGCCTAGCCTAGCCTGGCCTAACCTAGCCTAGCCTGGCCTATCCTAGCCTAGCCTGGCCTAGCCTGGCCTAGCCTAGCCTGGCCTAGCCTAGCCTGGCCTGGCCTAGCCTGGCCTAGCCTAGCCTAGCCTGGCCTAGCCTAGCCTGGCCTAACCTGGCCTAGCCTAGCCTAGCCTGGCATAGCCTAGCCTAGTCTGTCCTAACCTAACCTAGCCTTGTCTGGCCGAGCCTAGCCTGGCCTAGCCTGGCCTGGCCGAGCCTAGCCTAGCCTAGAATGGCCTAGCCTAGCCTAGCCTAGCCTGGCCTAGCCTAGCCTGGCCTAGCCTGACCTAGCCTGGCCTAGCCTAGCCTAACCTAGCCTAGCCTGGCCTATCCTAGCCTAGCCTGGCCTAGCCTAACCTGGCCTAGCCTAGCCTGGCCTAGCCTAGCCTGGCCTAGCCTAGCCTGGCCTAGCCTAGCCTAGCCTGGCCTAGCCTGGCCTAGCCTGGCCTAGCCTAGCCTGGCCTAGCCTAGCCTAGTCTGTCCTAACCTAACCTAGCCTGGCCTGGCCGAGCCTAGCCGAGTCTAGCCTGGCCTAGCCTGGCCTAACCTAACCTAGCCTGGCCTAGCCTAGCCTAGCCTGGCCTAGCCTAGCTTAGCCTAACCTAACCTAGTCTGGCCTGGCCTAGCATAGCCTGGCCTAGCCTTGCCTGGCCTAACCTAGCCTGGCCTAACCTAACCTAGCCTGGCCTACCTGCGTGTGTGTGTGTGTGTTGCACCCAAACAAGGATCACGCAAAAAGAGAAAGGGAAAGTAAGAAAAACGTGATAGTGGAGAGAAAGGGGAAAGGCAAAAAGGAAGAGAGAAAGGAGCAAGAAAGAGGAAAAACAGAAAGTTGAAGACTAGAAAGTAAACAGAGGAGAGAAGAGGAACAGGATGGGGAGGTGAAGAATGTGAGAAGATAACAAATGAAGAGTTCAATACATTAGCCATATACCTGCGACCAGTTTCGAGGGTAATTTTCAGTCCTGCAGCCCTGCCTGATGGCTGCCTGGTCAACCAGGCTGTTACTGCCAGTGACCTGCACCTCCACATCGTCGTAGTAAAGACACATATGTTAGGTATTTCAGAGGCAAGTTAGGGAGTGAAGGAACGAGCAGGTAACAGCCAAGCTACCAGTGGTGTAACAGCCAAGCTACCAGTGGTGTAACAGCCAAGCTACCAGTGGTGTAACAGCCAAGCTACCAGTGGTGTAACAGCCAAACCACCAGTGGTGTAACAGCCAAGCTACCAGTGGTGTAACAGCCAAGCTACCAGTGGTGTAACAGCCAAGCTATCAGTGGTGTAACAGCCAAGCTACCAGTGGTGTAACAGCCAAGCTACCAGTGGTGTAACAGCCAAGCTACCAGTGGTGTAACAGCCAAGCCACCAGTGGTGTAACAGCCAAGCTACCAGTGGTGTAACAGCCAAGCTACCAGTGGTGTAACAGCCAAGCTACCAGTGGTGTAACAGCCAAGCTACCAGTGGTGTAACAGCCAAGCCACCAGTGGTGTAACAGCCAAGCTACCAGTGGTGTAACAGCCAAGCTACCAGTGGTGTAACAGCCAAGCCACCAGTGGTGTAACAGCCAAGCCACCAGTGTAGGTAACAGCCAAGCTACCAGTGGTGTAACAGCCAAGCCACCAGTGTAGGTAACAGCCAAGCTACCAGTGGTGTAACAGCCAAGCCACCAGTGTAGGTAACAGCCAAGCTACCAGTGGTGTAACAGCCAAGCCACCAGTGTAGGTAACAGCCAAGCTACCAGTGATGTAACAGCCAAGCCACCAGTGTAGGTAACAGCCAAGCCACCAGTGTAGGTAACAGCCAAGTCACCAGTGTAACAGCCAAGCCACCAGTGTAGGTAACAGCCAAGCCACCAGTGTAGGTAACAGCCAAGCCACCAGTGTAGGTAACAGCCAAGTCACCAGTGTAACAGCCAAGTTACCAGTGTTGTACGTAACAGCCAAACCACCAGTGTAGGTAACAGCCAAGCCACCAGTGTAGGTAACAGCCAAGTCACCAGTGTAACAGCCAAGTTACCAGTGTTGTACGTAACAGCCAAACCACCAGTGTAGGTAACAGCCAAGCCACCAGTGTAGGTAACAGCCAAGTCACCAGTGTAACAGCCAAGTTACCAGTGTTGTACGTAACAGCCAAACCACCAGTGTAGGTAACAGCCAAGCCACCAGTGGTGTAGGTAACAGCAAAGCCACCAGTGTAACACCCAAGTCACCAGTGTAACAGCCAAGCTACCAGTGTTGTACGTAACAGCCAAGACACCAGTGGTGTAGGCAACAGCCAAGCCACCAGTGGTGCAGGTAACAGCCAAGTCACCAGTGGTGTAACAGCCAAGCTACCAGTGTTGTACGTAACAGCCAATTCACCAGTGTAGGTAACAGCCAAGCCACCAGTGGTGTAACAGTTAAGCTACCAGTGTTGTACGTAACAGCCAAGACACCAGTGGTGTAGGCAACAGCCAAGCCCCCAGTGGTGCAGGTAACAGCCAAGTCACCAGTGGTGTAACAGCCAAGCTACCAGTGTTGTACGTAACAGCCAATTCACCAGTGTAGGTAAAAGCCAAGCCACCAGTGGTGTAACAGTTAAGCTACCAGTGTTGTACGTAACAGCCAAGCCACCAGTGGTGTAGATAACAGCCAAGCCACCAGTGGTGTAACAGCTAAGCTACCAGTGTTGTACGTAACAGCCAAACCACCAGTGGTGTAACAGCCAAGCCGCCAGTGGTGCAACAGCCAAGCTACCAGTGTTGTACGTAACAGCCAAGCCACAAATGGTGTAGGTAACAGCCAAGTCACCGGTGGTGTAACAGCTAAGCTACCAGTGTTGTACGTAACAGCCAAGCCACCAGTGGTGTAACAGCCAAGCCACCAGTGGTGTAACAGCCAAGCTACCAGTAGTGTGACAGCCAAGCTACCAGTGGTGTAGGTAACAGCCAAGCCACCAGTGGTGTAGGTAACAGCCAAGCTACCAGTGGTGTAGGTAACAGCCAAGCTACCAGTGGTATAGATGACAGCCAAGCTACCACTGGTGCAGGTGACAGCCAAGCTACCACTGGTGTAGGCGACAGCAAGCTACCCCTGGTACCGGAGACAGCAAAGCTACCACTGGTGTAGGTGACAGCAAGCTACCACTGGTGTAGGTGACATCAAGCTACCCCTGGTGCCGAAGACAGCAAAGCTACCACTGGTGTAGGTGACAGCAAGCTACCACTGGTGTAGGTGACAGCAAGCTACCCCTGGTGCCGAAGACAGCAAAGCTACCACTGGTGTAGGTGACAGCAAGCTACCACTGGTGTAGGTGACAGCAAGCTACCCCTGGTGCCGGAGACAGCAAAGCACCACTGGTGTAGGTGACAGCAAGCTACCACTGGTGTAGGTGACAGCAAGCTACCCCTGGTGCAGGAGACGGCAAAGCTACCACTGGTGTAGGTGACAGCAAGCAACCACTGGTGCAAGTGACAGCAAGCTACCACTGGTGCAGGTGACAGCAAGCTACCACTCCTGCAGGTGACAGCAAGCACCACTGGTGCAGGTGACATTAACGTACCACTGGAGGTGACAACAAACTACAACTGGTGTAGGTGACGGTAACGTACCACTGGTGTAGGTGACAAACTACGACTGGTGTAGGTGACAGCAAGCTACTACTGGGTGTAGGTGACAGTAACGTACCACTGGTGTAGGTGACAGTAACGTACCACTGGTGTAGGTGACAGTAACGTACCACTGGTGTTGGTGATAGTAACGTACCAGTGGTGTAGGTGACAGTAACGTACCACTGGTGTAGGTGACAGTAACGTACCACTGGTGTAGGTGACAGTAACGTACCAGTGGTGTAGGTGACAGTAACGTACCACTGGTGTAGGTGACAGTAACGTACCACTGGTGTAGGTGACAGTAACGTACCAGTGGTGTAGGTGACAGTAACGTACCACTGGTGTAGGTGACAGTAACGTACCACTGGTGTAGGTGACAGTAACGTACCACTGGTGTAGGTGACAGTAACGTACCACTGGTGTAGGTGACAGTAACGTACCACTGGTGTAGGTGACAGTAACGTACCACTGGTGTAGGTGACAGTAACGTACCACTGGTGTAGGTGACAGTAACGTACCAGTGGTGTAGGTGACAGTAACGTACCAGTGGTGTAGGTGACAGTAACGTACCACTGGTGTAGGTGACAGTAACGTACCACTGGTGTAGGTGACAGTAACGTACCACTGGTGTAGGTGACAGTAACGTACCACTGGTGTAGGTGACAGTAACGTACCAGTGGTGTAGGTGACAGTAACGTACCACTGGTGTAGGTGACAGTAACGTACCACTGGTGTAGGTGACAGTAACGTACCAGTGGTGTAGGTGACAGTAACGTACCACTGGTGTAGGTGACAACAAGCCACCACTAGAGTGTACCCAAGTCACAGTCTTGGCACACCACCACTGGCACACAGTGTGGGACTCCCATACATAAGGCGAGGTTGGACTGGCTAAATAAATCACACTCTGAATTTCTTTGCTTATTCTAAGGTTACATCATAATCTAACGCCACAACTGAGTGTCCGTGGTTCGATCCACGGCATGGGTGGAAACGTTGGGCAGGTATCCTTACACCTTCTGTCCCTGTTCACCTAGCAGTAAGTAGGTACCTGAGTGTTAGTCACCTTACACCTTCTATCCCTGTTCACCTAGCAGTAAGTAGGTACCTGAGTGTTAGTCACCTTACACCTTCTGTCCCTGTTTACCTAGCAGTAAGTAGGTACCTGAGTGTTAGTCACCTTACACCTTCTGTCCCTGTTCACCTAGCAGTAAGTAGGTACCTGAGTGTTAGTCACCTTACACCTTCTGTCCCTGTTCACCTAGCAGTAAGTAGGTACCTGGGTGTTAGTCGACTGGTGTGGGTGGCATCCTGGGGGTGGTAGAACACCTTAGATATCACTGGACTTTCCAATGAGTTGAGGCAGGATAACAGCTGTCAGTCTTTTAAACTGATTTGTGCAAAATTAATTTGAAAGACTAACAATAATAATAACAGTAATAATAATAATAATAATAATAATAATAAAAATAGCAATAACAATATTAATAATAATAATAATAATAGCAATAATAATAATTACAATAATATAACAATAATAATAATAATGTTAGTACATACACTAAAAGCTTTAATACAAGTCGGAAAAAATCTGCAAATTAACTGTAAATTTCTAATATTTTCATAACTCATTCATCAATATTTGTTTCATTCATCACTCTGTTTCATTCATCACTCTGTTTCATTCATCACTCTTTGTTTCATTCATCACTCTGTTTCATTCATCACTCTTTGTTTCATTCATCACTCTTTGTTTCATTCATCACTCTTTGTTTCATTCATCACTCTTTGTTTCATTCATCACTCTTTGTTTCATTCATCACTCTTTGTTTCATTCATCACTCTTTGTTTCATTCATCACTCTGTTTCATTCATCACTCTTTGTTTCATTCATCACTCTTTGTTTCATTCATCACTCTTTGTTTCATTCATCACTCTTTGTTTCATTCATCACTCTTTGTTTCATTCATCACTCTTTGTTTCATTCATCACTATTTGTTTCATTCATCACTCTTCGTTTCATTCATCACTCTTTGTTTCATTCATCACTATTTGTTTCATTCATCACTATTTGTTTCATTCATCACTCTTCGTTTCATTCATCACTCTTTGTTTCATCCATCACTATTTGTTTCATTCATCACTCTTTGTTTCATTCATCACTCTTCGTTTCATTCATCACTCTTTGTTTCATTCATCACTATTTGTTTCATTCATCACTATTTGTTTCATTCATCACTATTTGTTTCATTCATCACTATTTGTTTCATTCATCACTCTTTGTTTCATTCATCACTATTCGTTTCATTCATCACTCTTTGTTTCATTCATCACTATTTGTTTCATTCATCACTATTTGTTTCATTCATCACTATTTGTTTCATTCATCACTATTTGTTTCATTCATCACTATTTGTTTCATTCATCACTATTCGTTTCATTCATCACTCTTTGTTTCATTCATCACTATTTGTTTCATTCATCACTATTTGTTTCATTCATCACTATTTGTTTCATTCATCACTATTTGTTTCATTCATCACTGTTTCATTCATCACTATTTGTTTCATTCATCACTCTGTTTCATTCATCACTCTTTGTTTCATTCATCACTATTTGTTTCATTCATCACTGTTTCATTCATCACTATTTGTTTCATTCATCACTATTTGTTTCATTCATCACTCTTCGTTTCATTCATCACTCTTTGTTTCATCCATCACTATTTGTTTCATTCATCACTATTTGTTTCATTCATCACTGTTTCATTCATCACTGTTTCATCCATCACTATTTGTTTCATTCATCACTATTTGTTTCATTCATCACTATTTGTTTCATTCATCACTATTTGTTTCATTCATCACTCTTCGTTTCATTCATCACTTTTTGTTCCATTCATCACTCTTTGTTTCATTCATCACTATTTGTTTCATTCATCACTGTTTCATTCATCACTGTTTCATCCATCACTATTTGTTTCATTCATCACTCTTCGTTTCATTCATCACTTTTTGTTCCATTCATCACTATTTGTTTCATTCATCATTATGTTTCATTCATCACTATTTGTTTCATTCATCACTGTTTCATTCATCACTGTTTCACCATTATTTGTTTCATTCATCACTGTTTCATTCATCACTATTTGTTTCATTCATCACTCTGTTTCATTCATCACTGTTTCATTCATCACTATTTGTTTCATTCATCACTGTTTCATTCATCACTGTTTCATTCATCACTCTTTGTTTCATTCATCACTATTTGTTTCATTCATCATTCTTTGTTTCAATTATCACTATTTGTTTCATTCATCACTGTTTCATTCATCACTATTTGTTTCATTCATCACTGTTTCATTCATCACTGTTTCATTCATCACTGTTTCATTCATCACTATTTGTTTCATTCATCACTGTTTCATTCATCACTGTTTCATTCATCACTATTTGTTTCATTCATCACTCTGTTTCATTCATCACTATTTGTTTCATTCATCACTCTTTGTTTCATTCATCACTATTTGTTTCATTCATCACTGTTTCATTCATCACTATTTGTTTCATTCATCACTATTTGTTTTATTCATCACTGTTTCATCACTATTTGTTTCATTCATCACTATTTGTTTTATTCATCACTGTTTCATTCATCACTATTTGTTTCATTCATCACTTTGTTTTATTCATCACTATTTGTTTCATTCATCACTATTTTTATTCATCACTGTTTCATTCATCACTATTTGTTTCATTCATCACTGTTTCATTCATCACTATTTGTTTCATTCATCACTGTTTCATCACTATTTGTTTCATTCATCACTGTTTCATTCATCACTATTTGTTTCATTCATCACTGTTTCATCACTATTTGTTTCATTCATCACTGTTTCATTCATCACTCTTTGTTTCATTCATCACTCTTTGTTTCATTCATCACTATTTGTTTCATTCATCACTATTTGTTACATTCATCACTGTTTCATCACTTTGTTTCATTCATCACTCTTTGTTTCATTCATCACTATTTGTTTCATTCATCACTATTTGTTTCATTCATCACTGTTTGTTACATTCATCACTGTTTCATCACTATTTGTTTCATTCATCACTATTTGTTTCATTCATCACTGTTTCATTCATCACTGTCTCAGTAGTAGTACCAGTTGCTAGTAACCAGTTACCAGTAACCAGTAGATGACTCACTACCAACCGTCTGAGTGAATCACTGTTATTCACATTGCTGCTGACCATAGCATGTTATCAAACACCGTTCACCCGCAGGACACTGGTGGGTCAGTCTGAGATAGACAGCAGACACAGGCAGGTCGGCTGTTGGTGCTTCCCATACTTCCCCTTATATATTATACATACTACCAGCCTACGTGACTATTTTTACCCCATCCACGTTATCGAACCCACATGACATTGTTTTATTCATCACTGTTTCATTCATCACTTTTTGCTTCATTCATCACTCTGTTTTATTCATCTTCCATCGTGTCATTAATCTCCCCTTGTGCCATTCATCTCCCCTCGTGTCGTTCATCTCCCCTCATGTCATTCATCTCCCCTCGTGTCATTCATCTCCCTTCGTGTCATTCATCTCCCTTCGTGTCATTCATCTCCCCTCATGTCATTCATCTCCCCTCATGTCATTCATCTACCCTCGTGTCATTCATCTCCCTTCGTGTCATTCATCTCCCTTCGTGTCATTCATCTCCCCTCGTGTCGTTCATCTCCCCTCATGTCATTCATCTACCCTCGTGTCATTCATCTCCCTTCGTGTCATTCATCTCCCCTCATGTCATTCATCTACCCTCATGTCATTCATCTCCCCTCGTGTCATTCATCTCCCCTCATGTCATTCATCTACCCTCGTGTCATTCATCTACCCTCGAGTCATTCATCTCCCCTCGTGTCATTCATCTACCCTCGTGTCATTCATCTCCCCTCGTGTCATTCATCTACCCTCGTGTCATTCATCTACCCTCGAGTCATTCATCTACCCTCGAGTCATTCATCTCCCCTCGTGTCATTCATCTACCCTCGTGTCATTCATCTACCCTCGTGTCATTCATCTACCCTCGTGTCATTCATCTACCCTCGTGTCATTCATCTCCCCTCGTGTCATTCATCTACCCTCGTGTCATTCATCTACCCTCGTGTCATTCATCTACCCTCGTGTCATTCATCTACCCTCGTGTCATTCATCTCCCCTCGTGTCATTCATCTACCCTCGAGTCATTCATCTCCCCTCGTGTCATTCATCTACCCTCGTGTCATTCATCTCCCCTCATGTCATTCATCTACCCTCGTGTCATTCATCTACCCTCGTGTCAATCATTTACCCTCGTGTCATTCATCTACCCTCGAGTCATTCATCTCCCCTCGTGTCATTCATCTACCCTCGAGTCATTCATCTCCCCTCGTGTCATTCATCTACCCTCGTGTCATTCATCTACCCTCGAGTCATTCATCTACCCTCGAGTCATTCATCTCCCCTCGTGTCATTCATCTACCCTCGTGTCATTCATCTACCCTCGTGTCATTCATCTACCCTCGTGTCATTCATCTACCCTCGTGTCATTCATCTCCCCTCGTGTCATTCATCTACCCTCGTGTCATTCATCTACCCTCGTGTCATTCATCTACCCTCGTGTCATTCATCTACCCTCGTGTCATTCATCTCCCCTCGTGTCATTCATCTACCCTCGAGTCATTCATCTCCCCTCGTGTCATTCATCTACCCTCGTGTCATTCATCTACCCTCGTGTCATTCATCTCCCCTCGTGTCGTTCATCTCCCCTCGTGTCATTCATCTACCCTCGTGTCATTCATCTCCCCTCGTGTCATTCATCTACCCTCGAGTCATTCATCTCCCCTCGTGTCATTCATCTACCCTCGTGTCATTCATCTACCCTCGTGTCATTCATCTCCCCTCGTGTCGTTCATCTCCCCTCGTGTCATTCATCTACCCTCGTGTCATTCATCTACCCTCGTGTCATTCATCTCCCCTCGTGTCATTCATCTACCCTCGAGTCATTCATCTCCCCTCGTGTCATTCATCTACCCTCGTGTCATTCATCTCCCCTCGTGTCATTCATCTACCCTCGTGTCATTCATCTCCCCTCGTGTCATTCATCTACCCTCGTGTCATTCATCTACCCTCGTGTCATTCATCTACCCTCGAGTCATTCATCTACCCTCGTGTCATTCATCTACCCTCGTGTCATTCATCTACCCTCGTGTCATTCATCTACCCTCGAGTCATTCATCTCCCCTCGAGTCATTCATCTACCCTCGAGTCATTCATCTCCCCTCGTGTCATTCATCTACCCTCGTGTCATTCATCTACCCTCGTGTCATTCATCTACCCTCGTGTCATTCATCTCCCCTCGAGTCATTCATCTACCCTCGAGTCATTCATCTACCCTCGAGTCATTCATCTCCCCTCGAGTCATTCATCTCCCCTCGTGTCATTCATCTACCCTCGTGTCATTCATCTACCCTCGTGTCAATCATCTACCCTCGTGTCATTCATCTACCCTCGAGTCATTCATCTCCCCTCGTGTCATTCATCTACCATCGAGTCATTCATCTCCCCTCGTGTCATTCATCTACCCTCGTGTCATTCATCTACCCTCGTGTCATTCATCTACCCTCGTGTCATTCATCTACCCTCGAGTCATTCATCTACCCTCGTGTCATTCATCTACCCTCGAGTCATTCATCTCCCCTCGTGTCATTCATCTACCCTCGAGTCATTCATCTACCCTCGAGTCATTCATCTACCCTCGTGTCATTCATCTCCCCTCGTGTCATTCATCTACCCTCGAGTCATTCATCTACCCTCGTGTCATTCATCTACCCTCGAGTCATTCATCTCCCCTCGTGTCATTCATCTACCCTCGTGTCATTCATCTACCCTCGTGTCATTCATCTCCCCTCGTGTCATTCATCTCCCCTCGTGTCATTCATCTCCCCTCGTGTCATTCATCTACCCTCGTGTCATTCATCTCCCCTCGTGTCATTCATCTACCCTCGTGTCATTCATCTCCCCTCGTGTCATTCATCTCCCCTCGTGTCATTCATCTACCCTCGTGTCATTCATCTCCCCTCGTGTCATTCATCTCCCCTCGTGTCATTCATCTACCCTCGTGTCATTCATCTACCCTCGTGTCATTCATCTCCCCTCGTGTCATTCATCTCCCCTCGTGTCATTCATCTCCCCTCGTGTCATTCATCTACCCTCGTGTCATTCATCTACCCTCGTGTCATTCATCTCCCCTCGTGTCATTCATCTCCCCTCGTGTCATTCATCTACCCTCGTGTCATTCATCTACCCTCGTGTCATTCATCTACCCTCGTGTCATTCATCTCCCCTCGTGTCATTCATCTCCCCTCGTGTCATTCATCTACCCTCGTGTCATTCATCTCCCCTCGTGTCATTCATCTCCCCTCGTGTCATTCATCTACCCTCGTGTCATTCATCTCCCCTCGTGTCATTCATCTCCCCTCGTGTCATGCATCTCCCCACGTGTCATTCATCTCCCCTCGTGTCATTCATCTCCCCTCGTGTCATTCATCTCCCCTCGTGTCATTCATCTCCCCTCGTGTCATTCATCTACCCTCGAGTCATTCATCTCCCCTCGTGTCATTCATCTACCCTCGTGTCATTCATCTACCCTCGTGTCATTCATCTCCCCTCGTGTCATTCATCTACCCTCGTGTCATTCATCTCCCCTCGTGTCATTCATCTCCCCTCGTGTCATTCATCTACCCTCGTGTCATTCATCTACCCTCGTGTCATTCATCTACCCTCGTGTCATTCATCTCCCCTCGTGTCATTCATCTACCCTCGTGTCATTCATCTCCCCTCGTGTCATTCATCTACCCTCGAGTCATTCATCTCCCCTCGTGTCATTCATCTACCCTCGTGTCATTCATCTACCCTCGTGTCATTCATCTCCCCTCGTGTCATTCATCTACCCTCGTGTCATTCATCTACCCTCGTGTCATTCATCTCCCCTCGTGTCATTCATCTACCCTCGTGTCATTCATCTCCCCTCGTGTCATTCATCTACCCTCGTGTCATTCATCTCCCCTCGTGTCATTCATCTCCCCTCGTGTCATTCATCTCCCCTCGTGTCATTCATCTCCCCTCGTGTCATTCATCTCCCCTCGTGTCATTCATCTCCCCTCGTGTCATTCATCTACCCTCGTGTCATTCATCTCCCCTCGTGTCATTCATCTACCCTCGTGTCATTCATCTCCCCTCGTGTCATTCATCTCCCCTCGTGTCATTCATCTCCCCTCGTGTCATTCATCTACCCTCGTGTCATTCATCTACCCTCGTGTCATTCATCTCCCCTCGTGTCATTCATCTCCCCTCGTGTCATTCATCTCCCCTCGTGTCATTCATCTACCCTCGTGTCATTCATCTCCCCTCGTGTCATTCATCTCCCCTCGTGTCATTCATCTCCCCTCGTGTCATTCATCTCCCCTCGTGTCATTCATCTACCCTCGTGTCATTCATCTCCCCTCGTGTCATTCATCTCCCCTCGTGTCATTCATCTCCCCTCGTGTCATTCATCTACCCTCGTGTCATTCATCTACCCTCGTGTCATTCATCTACCCTCGTGTCATTCATCTCCCCTCGTGTCATTCATCTACCCTCGAGTCATTCATCTCCCCTCGTGTCATTCATCTACCCTCGTGTCATTCATCTACCCTCGTGTCATTCATCTCCCCTCGTGTCATTCATCTCCCCTCGTGTCATTCATCTCCCCTCGTGTCATTCATCTACCCTCGTGTCATTCATCTACCCTCGTGTCATTCATCTCCCCTCGTGTCATTCATCTACCCTCGTGTCATTCATCTACCCTCGTGTCATTCATCTACCCTCGTGTCATTCATCTCCCCTCGTGTCATTCATCTCCCCTCGTGTCATTCATCTTCCCTCGTGTCATTCATCTCCCCTCGTGTCATTCATCTTCCCTCGTGTCATTCATCTCCCCTCGTGTCATTCATCTCCCCTCGTGTCATTCATCTTCCCTCGTGTCATTCATCTACCCTCGTGTCATTCATCTACCCTCGTGTCA
This sequence comes from Cherax quadricarinatus, assembly GCF_038502225.1. Taxonomy (NCBI): domain Eukaryota; kingdom Metazoa; phylum Arthropoda; class Malacostraca; order Decapoda; family Parastacidae; genus Cherax; species Cherax quadricarinatus. The sequence goes on from NC_091372.1 coordinate 5,441,028, forward strand.
TTCATCTACCCTCGTGTCATTCATCTACCCTCGTGTCATTCATCTACCCTCGTGTCATTCATCTACCCTCGTGTCATTCATCTCCCCTCGTGTCATTCATCTACCCTCGTGTCATTCATCTCCCCTCGTGTCATTCATCTCCCCTCGTGTCATTCATCTACCCTCGTGTCATTCATCTACCCTAGTGTCATTCATCTACCCTCGTGTCATTCATCTCCCCTCGTGTCATTCATCTACCCTCGTGTCATTCATCTACCCTCGTGTCATTCATCTCCCCTCGTGTCATTCATCTACCCTCGTGTCATTCATCTACCCTCGTGTCATTCATCTACCCTCGAGTCATTCATCTACCCTCGTGTCATTCATCTCCCCTCGTGTCATTCATCTACCCTCGTGTCATTCATCTACCCTCGTGTCATTCATCTACCAAGGTGATTTTCATGCTTATTTCGATATCGTCCCTAAATGATGAAACTGTAACAGGTGTTTCTTATTTATGTCTGCTGTGAGAATGATACGAAGCTGTGGCTATTATGTCTGCTGTGAGAATGATACGAAGCTGTGGCTATTATGTCTGCTGTGAGAATGATACGAAGCTGTGGCTATTATGTCTGCTGTGAGAATGATACGAAGCTGTGGCTATTATGTCTGCTGTGAGAATGATACGAAGCTGTGGCTATTATGTCTGCTGTGAGAATGATACGAAGCTGTGGCTATTATGTCTGCTGTGAGAATGATACGAAGCTGTGGCTATTATGTCTGCTGTGAGAATGATACGAAGCTGTGGCTATTATGTCTGCTGTGAGAATGATACGAAGCTGTGGCTATTATGTCTGCTGTGAGAATGATACGAAGCTGTGGCTATTATGTCTGCTGTGAGAATGATACGAAGCTGTGGCTATTATGTCTGCTGTGAGAATGATACGAAGCTGTGGCTATTATGTCTGCTGTGAGAATGATACGAAGCTGTGGCTATTATGTCTGCTGTGAGAATGATACGAAGCTGTGGCTATTATGTCTGCTGTGAGAATGATACGAAGCTGTGGCTATTATGTCTGCTGTGAGAATGATACGAATCTGTGGCTATTATGTCTGCTGTGAGAATGATACGAAGCTGTGGCTATTATGTCTGCTGTGAGAATGATACGAAGCTGTGGCTATTATGTCTGCTGTGAGAATGATACGAAGCTGTGGCTATTATGTCTGCTGTGAGAATGATACGAAGCTGTGGCTATTATGTCTGCTGTGAGAATGATACGAAGCTGTGGCTATTATGTCTGCTGTGAGAATGATACGAAGCTGTGGCTATTATGTCTGCTGTGAGAATGATACGAAGCTGTGGCTATTATGTCTGCTGTGAGAATGATACGAAGCTGTGGCTATTATGTCTGCTGTGAGAATGATACGAATCTGTGGCTATTATGTCTGCTGTGAGAATGATACGAAGCTGTGGCTATTATGTCTGCTGTGAGAATGATACGAAGCTGTGGCTATTATGTCTGCTGTGAGAATGATACGAAGCTGTGGCTATTATGTCTGCTGTGAGAATGATACGAAGCTGTGGCTATTATGTCTGCTGTGAGAATGATACGAAGCTGTGGCTATTATGTCTGCTGTGAGAATGATACGAATCTGTGGCTATTATGTCTGCTGTGAGAATGATACGAAGCTGTGGCTATTATGTCTGCTGTGAGAATGATACGAAGCTGTGGCTATTATGTCTGCTGTGAGAATGATACGAAGCTGTGGCTATTATGTCTGCTGTGAGAATGATACGAAGCTGTGGCTATTATGTCTGCTGTGAGAATGATACGAAGCTGTGGCTATTATGTCTGCTGTGAGAATGATACGAAGCTGTGGCTATTATGTCTGCTGTGAGAATGATACGAAGCTGTGGCTATTATGTCTGCTGTGAGAATGATACGAAGCTGTGGCTATTATGTCTGCTGTGAGAATGATACGAATCTGTGGCTATTATGTCTGCTGTGAGAATGATACGAAGCTGTGGCTATTATGTCTGCTGTGAGAATGATACGAAGCTGTGGCTATTATGTCTGCTGTGAGAATGATACGAAGCTGTGGCTATTATGTCTGCTGTGAGAATGATACGAAGCTGTGGCTATTATGTCTGCTGTGAGAATGATACGAAGCTGTGGCTATTATGTCTGCTGTGAGAATGATACGAATCTGTGGCTATTATGTCTGCTGTGAGAATGATACGAAGCTGTGGCTATTATGTCTGCTGTGAGAATGATACGAAGCTGTGGCTATTATGTCTGCTGTGAGAATGATACGAAGCTGTGGCTATTATGTCTGCTGTGAGAATGATACGAAGCTGTGGCTATTATGTCTGCTGTGAGAATGATACGAAGCTGTGGCTATTATGTCTGCTGTGAGAATGATACGAAGCTGTGGCTATTATGTCTGCTGTGAGAATGATACGAAGCTGTGGCTATTATGTCTGCTGTGAGAATGATACGAAGCTGTGGCTATTATGTCTGCTGTGAGAATGATACGAAGCTGTGGCTATTATGTCTGCTGTGAGAATGATACGAACCTGTGGCTATTATGTCTGCTGTGAGAATGATACGAAGCTGTGGCTATTATGTCTGCTGTGAGAATGATACGAAGCTGTGGCTATTATGTCTGCTGTGAGAATGATACGAATCTGTGGCTATTATGTCTGCTGTGAGAATGATACGAAGCTGTGGCTATTATGTCTGCTGTGAGAATGATACGAAGCTGTGGCTATTATGTCTGCTGTGAGAATGATACGAAGCTGTGGCTATTATGTCTGCTGTGAGAATGATACGAAGCTGTGGCTATTATGTCTGCTGTGAGAATGATACGAAGCTGTGGCTATTATGTCTGCTGTGAGAATGATACGAAGCTGTGGCTATTATGTCTGCTGTGAGAATGATACGAAGCTGTGGCTATTATGTCTGCTGTGAGAATGATACGAAGCTGTGGCTATTATGTCTGCTGTGAGAATGATACGAAGCTGTGGCTATTATGTCTGCTGTGAGAATGATACGAAGCTGTGGCTATTATGTCTGCTGTGAGAATGATACGAAGCTGTGGCTATTATGTCTGCTGTGAGAATGATACGAAGCTGTGGCTATTATGTCTGCTGTGAGAATGATACGAAGCTGTGGCTATTATGTCTGCTGTGAGAATGATACGAAGCTGTGGCTATTATGTCTGCTGTGAGAATGATACGAAGCTGTGGCTATTATGTCTGCTGTGAGAATGATACGAAGCTGTGGCTATTATGTCTGCTGTGAGAATGATACGAAGCTGTGGCTATTATGTCTGCTGTGAGAATGATACGAAGCTGTGGCTATTATGTCTGCTGTGAGAATGATACGAAGCTGTGGCTATTATGTCTGCTGTGAGAATGATACGAAGCTGTGGCTATTATGTCTGCTGTGAGAATGATACGAAGCTGTGGCTATTATGTCTGCTGTGAGAATGATACGAAGCTGTGGCTATTATGTCTGCTGTGAGAATGATACGAAGCTGTGGCTATTATGTCTGCTGTGAGAATGATACGAAGCTGTGGCTATTATGTCTGCTGTGAGAATGATACGAAGCTGTGGCTATTATGTCTGCTGTGAGAATGATACGAAGCTGTGGCTATTATGTCTGCTGTGAGAATGATACGAAGCTGTGGCTATTATGTCTGCTGTGAGAATGATACGAAGCTGTGGCTATTATGTCTGCTGTGAGAATGATACGAAGCTGTGGCTATTATGTCTGCTGTGAGAATGATACGAAGCTGTGGCTATTATGTCTGCTGTGAGAATGATACGAAGCTGTGGCTATTATGTCTGCTGTGAGAATGATACGAAGCTGTGGCTATTATGTCTGCTGTGAGAATGATACGAAGCTGTGGCTATTATGTCTGCTGTGAGAATGATACGAAGCTGTGGCTATTATGTCTGCTGTGAGAATGATACGAAGCTGTGGCTATTATGTCTGCTGTGAGAATGATACGAAGCTGTGGCTATTATGTCTGCTGTGAGAATGATACGAAGCTGTGGCTATTATGTCTGCTGTGAGAATGATACGAAGCTGTGGCTATTATGTCTGCTGTGAGAATGATACGAAGCTGTGGCTATTATGTCTGCTGTGAGAATGATACGAAGCTGTGGCTATTATGTCTGCTGTGAGAATGATACGAAGCTGTGGCTATTATGTCTGCTGTGAGAATGATACGAAGCTGTGGCTATTATGTCTGCTGTGAGAATGATACGAAGCTGTGGCTATTATGTCTGCTGTGAGAATGATACGAAGCTGTGGCTATTATGTCTGCTGTGAGAATGATACGAAGCTGTGGCTATTATGTCTGCTGTGAGAATGATACGAAGCTGTGGCTATTATGTCTGCTGTGAGAATGATACGAAGCTGTGGCTATTATGTCTGCTGTGAGAATGATACGAAGCTGTGGCTATTATGTCTGCTGTGAGAATGATACGAAGCTGTGGCTATTATGTCTGCTGTGAGAATGATACGAAGCTGTGGCTATTATGTCTGCTGTGAGAATGATACGAAGCTGTGGCTATTATGTCTGCTGTGAGAATGATACGAAGCTGTGGCTATTATGTCTGCTGTGAGAATGATACGAAGCTGTGGCTATTATGTCTGCTGTGAGAATGATACGAAGCTGTGGCTATTATGTCTGCTGTGAGAATGATACGAAGCTGTGGCTATTATGTCTGCTGTGAGAATGATACGAAGCTGTGGCTATTATGTCTGCTGTGAGAATGATACGAAGCTGTGGCTATTATGTCTGCTGTGAGAATGATACAAAGCTGTGGCTATTATGTCTGCTGTGAGAATGATACGAAGCTGTGGCTATTATTTATGTCTGCTGTGAGAATGATACGAAGCTGTGGCTATTATGTCTGCTGTGAGAATGATACGAAGCTGTGGCTATTATGTCTGCTGTGAGAATGATACGAAGCTGTGGCTATTATTTATGTCTGCTGTGAGAATGATACGAAGCTGTGGCTATTATGTCTGCTGTGAGAATGATACGAAGCTGTGGCTATTATGTCTGCTGTGAGAATGATACGAAGCTGTGGCTATTATGTCTGCTGTGAGAATGATACGAAGCTGTGGCTATTATGTCTGCTGTGAGAATGATACGAAGCTGTGGCTATTATGTCTGCTGTGAGAATGATACAAAGCTGTGGCTATTATGTCTGCTGTGAGAATGATACGAAGCTGTGGCTATTATTTATGTCTGCTGTGAGAATGATACGAAGCTGTGGCTATTATGTCTGCTGTGAGAATGATACGAAGCTGTGGCTATTATGTCTGCTGTGAGAATGATACGAAGCTGTGGCTATTATTTATGTCTGCTGTGAGAATGATACGAAGCTGTGGCTATTATGTCTGCTGTGAGAATGATACGAAGCTGTGGCTATTATGTCTGCTGTGAGAATGATACGAAGCTGTGGCTATTATTTATGTCTGCTGTGAGAATGATACGAAGCTGTGGCTATTATGTCTGCTGTGAGAATGATACGAAGCTGTGGCTATTATGTCTGCTGTGAGAATGATACGAAGCTGTGGCTATTATGTCTGCTGTGAGAATGATACGAAGCTGTGGCTATTATGTCTGCTGTGAGAATGATACAAAGCTGTGGCTATTATGTCTGCTGTGAGAATGATACGAAGCTGTGGCTATTATTTATGTCTGCTGTGAGAATGATACGAAGCTGTGGCTATTATGTCTGCTGTGAGAATGATACGAAGCTGTGGCTATTATGTCTGCTGTGAGAATGATACGAAGCTGTGGCTATTATTTATGTCTGCTGTGAGAATGATACGAAGCTGTGGCTATTATGTCTGCTGTGAGAATGATACGAAGCTGTGGCTATTATGTCTGCTGTGAGAATGATACGAAGCTGTAGCTAGTATTATCTATGTCTATTATGAAGGTGATACTAAGCTGTAGGTAATATCATAATCATGATGTTACTTATATCTGTTATGAAGATAAACCGAGGCTGTGACTAGTGTTACCATCTATGTCTGCTATAATGGTAGGCAACAGGTAAAAGTAAGAGGGGCATACATTGTGCTACTGAACTTTTAATTTCCCTAAGCCTAGATTTTTGATTAAGGTGTAAAATAGCGACGTTTGAGAAATGACGATACTTAACGAGAAAAAACCTTCGTTGTGAATAAGTTATGGTAGTACTGTGAATATATATTATATCTGTGAAGTTGACAGCATGGTTATGTGGTGAGTACCACCCACAGGATGGTTATGTGGTGACTACCACACACATGATGGTTATGTGGTGACTACCATCACATGATGGTTATGTGGTGACTACCATCACATGATGGTTATGTGGTGACTACCATCACATGATGGTTATGTGGTGACTACCATCACATGATGGTTATGTGGTGACTACCACCCACAGGATGGCTATGTGGTGACTACCATCCACAGGATGGTTATGTGGTGACTACCACCCACAGGATGGTTATGTGGTGACTACCACCCACAGGATGGCTATGTGGTGACTACCATCCACAGGATGGTTATGTGGTGTGCACAACTACCATCCACAGGATGGCTATGTGGTGTGCACAACTACCGTCCACAGGATGGCTATGTGGTGTGCACAACTACCATCCACAGGATGGTCATATGGTGACTACCACCCACAGGATGGTCATATAGTGACTACCACCCACAGGATGGTCATGTGGTGACTACCACCCACAGGATGGTCATATGGTGACTACCACCCACAGGATGGTCATATGGTGACTACCACCCACAGGATGGTCATGTGGTGACTACCACCCACAGGATGGTCATGTGGTGACTACCACCCACAGGATGGTCATGTGGTGACTACCACCCACAGGATGGTCATGTGGTGACTACCACCCACAGGATGGTCATGTGGTGACTAACACCCACAGGATGGTCATGTGGTGACTAACACCTACAGGATGGTCATGTGGTGACTACCACCCACAGGATGGTCATGTGGTGACTAACACCCACAGGATGGTCATGTGGTGACTAACACCCACAGGATGGTCATTTGGTGACTAACACCCACAGGATGGTCATGTGGTGACTAACACCCACAGGATGGTCATGTGGTGACTAACACCCACAGGATGGTCATGTGGTGACTAACACCCACAGGATGGTCATGTGGTGACTAACACCCACAGGATGGTCATGTGGTGACTAACACCCACAGGATGGTCATGTGGTGACTAACACCCACAGGATGGTCATGTGGTGACTAACACCCACAGGATGGTCATGTGGTGACTAACACCCACAGGATGGTCATGTGGTGACTCCGCCCACAGGATGGTCATGTGGTGACTCCGCCCACAGGATGGTCATGTGGTGACTCCACCCACAGCATGGTCATGTGGTGACTAACACCCACAGCATGGTCATGTGGTGACTAACACCCACAGGATGGTCATGTGGTGACTAACACCCACAGGATGGTCATGTGGTGACTCCGCCCACAGGATGGTCATGTGGTGACTCCGCCCACAGGATGGTCATGTGGTGACTCCACCCACAGGATGGTCATGTGGTGACTAACACCCACAGCATGGTCATGTGGTGACTAACACCCACAGGATGGTCATGTGGTGACTAACACCCACAGGATGGTCATGTGGTGACTAACACCCACAGGATGGTCATGTGGTGACTAACACCCACAGGATGGTCATGTGGTGACTAACACCCACAGGATGGTCATGTGGTGACTAACACCCACAGGATGGTCATGTGGTGACTAACACCCACAGGATGGTCATGTGGTGACTAACACCCACAGGATGGTCATGTGGTGACTAACACCCACAGGATGGTCATGTGGTGACTAACACCCACAGGATGGTCATGTGGTGACTCCACCCACAGGATGGTCATGTGGTGACTCCACCCACAGGATGGTCATGTGGTGACTCCACCCACAGGATGGTCATGTGGTGACTCCACCCACAGGATGGTCATGTGGTGACTCCACCCACAGGATGGTCATGTGGTGACTAACACCCACAGCATGGTCATGTGGTGACTAACACCCACAGGATGGTCATGTGGTGACTAACACCCACAGGATGGTCATGTGGTGACTCCGCCCACAGGATGGTCATGTGGTGACTCCGCCCACAGGATGGTCATGTGGTGACTCCGCCCACAGGATGGTCATGTGGTGACTCCACCCACAGGATGGTCATGTGGTGACTAACACCCACAGCATGGTCATGTGGTGACTAACACCCACAGCATGGTCATGTGGTGACTAACATCCACAGGATGGTCATGTGACTACCACCCACAGGAGACACACACAATAGGGTATCTACACACTACTCTTGTACTCAGTTTTATTAAGTAATATAAAGGAGTTCTTTCACTCCTCGTCCCTCCATTATTCACTCTCTCTCTCTCTCTCTCACATCTATCCACTCATCTATTTACGTGGCTGACGTCAACTCATTTCAGTATGGCGAGGACCTGTCATTGGTGGGTGGATCAAGTAACCTATGACGTTACTACCTGCCCAACCAACCAGCGTGCAGCAGCGGAAACAATGACGTGTAGGGATCAGCGAGGAAGCAAGAAAGCAGTGATGTCACTCACCTGACGTCACCAACAAGAGAGGCGATGACTTCACACTTGTCCCACAAGCTCTCACTTACACGTTACAGCTTTCTCACTAACTACCCGGAGTTTACATGGAATCTACCTGTAGTCTACACACTAACACCCACAATCACAACAGTTGGGTATCTCCCCCCACAATCACAACAGTGTACCTCTCCCCACAATCACAACAGTTGAGTACCTCCCCCACAATCACAACAGTTGAGTACCTCCCCCACAATCACAACAGTTGAGTACCTCCCCCACAATCACAACAGTTGAGTACCTCCCCCACAATCACAACAGTTGAGAACCTTCCCCACAATCACAACAGTTGGGTACCTCCCCACACAATCACAGCAGTTGAGTACCTTCCTCACAATCACAACAGCTGAGCATCTCCACAATCACAACAGCTGAGCATCTCCACAATCACAACAGTTGAGTACCTCCCCAACAATCACAACAGTTTAGTACCTCCCCCCACAATCACAACAGTTGAGTACCTTCCCCACAATCACAACAGTTGGGTACCTTCCCCACAAATACAACAGTTGGGTACTTCCCCCCACAATCACAACAGTTGTGTACCTCCCCCACAATCGCAACAGTTGAGTACCTCCCTCCACAATTACAACAGTTGAGTACCTCCCTCCACAATCACAACAGTTGAGTACCTCCCCCACAATCACAACAGTTGAGAACCTTCTCCACAATCACAACAGTTGAGAACCTACCCCCACACATCCAAAACGAGTACACACATGATGTCATAAGTTGCGGTGACTGGTAGCATGAGTGGTGACGTCATAGGTTACTAACCCCACCTAGGAATGACAGAACTGCCACACGTTAAGTGGGTGACATCACCCACCTAACCAATACTTACTTTCATATTAATATCATTACAAAGACCACTACACCCACACAGTATATACACACTTAAAGGTGTGTATGTCTGTGTGTATATACACTGAGAATTTACTCTAATCATTATTTTATGTATTATTCTTGACCGGTGGTGTAGGGATGACATACAGCCTTAATGACCCTCGTGTAGTAGAAGGCTTATAAGCCTCATTAACCAACTACTACCCGGATTCCTTCTAGCTAACAGCAGGGTTGTAACTTACCGACATAACCTATTTTGTTGTTCAGGATACGACTTCCTGCAGCTCTGGAGTTACTAAAACAACCGTGCAGTAATTTTTACCAGGATGCTGCCCACAACACTGATACTATCATGGTTAACATTTATAAGCAAGTGAATATTATTTATGATAGTTACACAGTGGGAACTAAAGCTACCTATGTTGTGTATAGAACTGCATTTCTTCTTTAAATAAGATAGATTGAAGATGTTGATAATTCTTAAAACACAGGAAGCCAATGACACACACACACACACACACACACACACACACACACACACACACACACACGTGCTCATATACAACAGGCCTAGTGTCTAATCGACATGTGCCTAGGACAAAATGGTAACTAACGGTGCCTCCTGGAGTATACCTGGAGAGCGTACCGGGGGTGAACGCGCCCGCGGCCCGTTCTGTAACCAGGCCTTGCATACCTTGTGGATCGAGATGCTGTGTAGCTCATCTTCGTTGCTATCACGGACGTGTTCTTCAATATAGCTACAAAGCAACTAGTTAAAAGTCTACATAAAATAAATCGATTCTCGGTTCCATTCAGCTTGTGAAGCGAAGGAGAGTCAAGACCTGTTTTAAATGTTATTCCAGTGTCCCCATAATATATATATATATATATATATATATATATATATATATATATATATATATATATATATATATATATATATATATATATATATAAGCAGCAAGAGGTCACCTTGAGAGAGGACACAAACAGCGAGTGATTTTACCTTGACATATATTTGATAAACATTAGATAGCTGGCAAGCTTGTGTTGTGTGTCACGCTACACGATGAGTCTTCTGAGAAATACTACGAGGCAGAGTGTCTGTACGTTGCTGGGTCAGGTTTACAACCTACCGTCTTCACCAGGCTCACAATGTCTACCTGTCACCTGTGAGCCACCAGTCAACAATGTCTTATTCCTTATAACACACACACATACATGTGTGTGTGTATATATACAATGATACAATACAGTCCTCTGTATATACACCTACACGCATCCTTCGGTGTATATACACTGATGTTCTCAGTGTCTATATATGGAGAAAAACTATATTTCATAACTTAAAATTTTGAGAGGAAAATTTCTGGGCCGTTATCAAGGGTATCTACACAATGATCCTGGACCGTTATCAAGGGTATCTACACAATGATGCTGGACCGTTATCAAGGGTATCTACACAATGATCCTGGACCGTTATCAAGGGTATCTACACAATGATGCTGGACCGTTATCAAGGGTATCTACACAATGATGCTGGACCGTTATCAAGGGTATCTACACAATGATGCTGGACCGTTATCAAGGGTATCTACACAATGATGCTGGACCGTTATCAAGGGTATCTATACAATGATCCTGGACCGTTATCAAGGGTATCTACACAATGATGCTGGACGTTATCAAGGGTATATATACAATGATTGTGGACCGTTATCAAGGGTATCTATACAATGATCCTGGACCGTTATCAAGGGTATCTACACAATGATGCTGGACGTTATCAAGGGTATATATACAATGATCCTGGACCGTTATCAAGGGTATCTATACGATGATCCTGGACCGTTATCAAGGGTATACATACAATGATCCTGGACCGTTATCAAGGGTATCTATACAATGATCCTGGACCGTTATCAAGGGTATCTATACAATGATCCTGGACCGTTATCAAGGGTATATATACAATGATCCTGGACCGTTATCAAGGGTATCTATACAATGATCCTGGACCGTTATCAAGGGTATCTACACAACGATCCTGGTCCGTTATCAAGGGTATATATACAATGATCCTGGACCGTTATCAAGGGTATCTATACAATGATCCTGGACCGTTATCAAGGGTATCTATACAATGATCCTGGACCGTTATCAAGGGTATCTACACAATGATCCTGGACCGTTATCAAGGGTATCTATACAATGATCCTGGACCGTTATCAAGGGTATCTATACAATGATCCTGGACCGTTATCAAGGGTATCTACACAATGATGCTGGACGTTATCAAGGGTATATATACAATGATTGTGGACCGTTATCAAGGGTATCTATACAATGATCCTGGACCGTTATCAAGGGTATCTACACAATGATGCTGGACGTTATCAAGGGTATATATACAATGATTGTGGACCGTTATCAAGGGTATCTATACAATGATCCTGGACCGTTATCAAGGGTATCTACACAATGATGCTGGACGTTATCAAGGGTATATATACAATGATCCTGGACCGTTATCAAGGGTATCTATACGATGATCCTGGACCGTTATCAAGGGTATACATACAATGATCTTGGACCGTTATCAAGGGTATCTATACAATGATCCTGGACCGTTATCAAGGGTATCTATACAATGATCCTGGACCGTTATCAAGGGTATATATACAATGATCCTGGACCGTTATCAAGGGTATCTATACAATGATCCTGGACCATTATCAAGGGTATCTACACAACGATCCTGGTCCGTTATCAAGGGTATATATACAATGATCCTGGACCGTTATCAAGGGTATCTATACAATGATCCTGGACCGTTATCAAGGGTATCTATACAATGATCCTGGACCGTTATCAAGGGTATCTACACAATGATGCTGGACCGTTATCAAGGGTATCTATACAATGATCCTGGACCGTTATCAAGGGTATCTATACAATGATCCTGGACCGTTATCAAGGGTATCTACACAATGATCCTGGACCGTTATCAAGGGTATCTATACAATGATCCTGGACCGTTATCAAGGGTATCTATACAATGATCCTGGACCGTTATCAAGGGTATATATACAATGATCCTGGACCGTTATCAAGGGTATCTATACAATGATCCTGGACCGTTATCAAGGGTATCTACACGATGATCCTGGACCGTTATCAAGGGTATATATACAATGATCCTGGACCGTTATCAAGGGTATCTATACAATGATCCTGGACCATTATCAAGGGTATATATACAATGATCCTGGACCGTTATCAAGGGTATCTATACAATGATCCTGGACCGTTATCAAGGGTATATATACAATGATCCTGGACCGTTATCAAGGGTATCTATACAATGATCCTGGACCGTTATCAAGGGTATCTACACAATGATCCTGGACCGTTATCAAGGGTATATATACAATGATCCTGGACCGTTATCAAGGGTATCTATACAATGATCCTGGACCGTTATCAAGGGTATCTATACAATGATCCTGGACCGTTATCAAGGGTATATATACAATGATGCTGGACCGTTATCAAGGGTATATATACAATGATCCTGGACCGTTATCAAGGGTATCTATACAATGATCCTGGACCATTATCAAGGGTATCTATACAATGATCCTGGACCGTTATCAAGGGTATATATACAATGATGCTGGACCGTTATCAAGGGTATATATACAATGATGCTGGACCGTTATCAAGGGTATCTATACAATGATCCTGGACCGTTATCAAGGGTATATATACAATGATCCTGGACCGTTATCAAGGCTATCTATACAATGATCCTGGACCGTTATCAAGGCTATCTATACAATGATCCTGGACCGTTATCAAGGGTATATATACAATGATCCTGGACCGTTATCAAGGGTATATATACAATGATCCTAGGCCGTTATCAAGGGTATATATACAATGATCCTGGACCGTTATCAAGGATATATATACAATGATCCTAGGCCGTTATCAAGTGTATATATACAATGATCCTGGACCGTTATCAAGGGTATATATACAATGATCCTGGACCGTTATCAAAGATATATATATACAATGATCCTAGGCCGTTATCAAGGGTATATATATATACAATGATCCTAGGCCGTTATCAAGGGTATATATATACAATGATCCTGGACCATCATCAAGGATATATACAATGATCCTGCGACCATTTTCAATGGTATATACAATGACCGTGGATTATCAAGGGTATGTACAATGATCCTGGACTATTATCAGGGGTACATACAATGATAGTGTTTCAACCCTAAGGAAGCAGGGCAGAGAGAGAGAGAGACAGAGAGAGAGAGAAACCTATATAAATAATTTTCAATTTCTTACATTAATTTAAACTAACCTATCTTAAATTGAAGAGGTAATTTACAAACCCATAACTAGTCAAAAAAAAGTACCAAAATCTGAGTACACTTTCCCGCCTTTGAATACTTGTACTATTATGGATCAATTCTATAGATTACTGGTCTCCATGAACCGATCATATCTACTCTTGAAGCTGTGCATAGTGTCTGCCTCCAACAGCTTTTCTTCCAGTATGTTCCATCTACAATCCTAAGATTGAGACAGAACTCCTTATCCGTCCGCTACCAAGTACTAACACGTGATCAGCCGGGCTGTGTGGTTCGTACGTTAGACTACGTGCGGCCAGTAGTTATAGCCTGGTTGATCAAGCCCTGATCCACTGGGAAGCTTGAACAAGGACTGGGCCGCGGGGGCGTTAACCCCCGGAACACCCTCCAGGTTAGCAGACCTCACAGTACAGGAGGTAGGTACCGTGTTTTGGAAATAAGAAATATACACAAGAGATTACTATAAGGATAATTAAGACACGTGTACATCAGCTAGGTATGTTTATCCCCTACACAACATTCTTCAGTCGAACACAGAAGCGCAGTCTGCTGTGCAGGCGGCACGTGTCAACTGCAAGATATCCAGGTGTTGCACATGTCTTATTAACTTGGCAGTACGGCACACCATACCCGCTGGTGGGAGATTCCTTTGTAAAAACTTGTATTTGTGGTCACAGTGGTCAATGGTAACTTCCCTGTGGCGTATAGAAATATACCTAGTTGGATGTATCTTATTATAGCCAGGTGGCCCAGTGGTTAACGCACTTTCCTGCACTTTTACCCCTCACTTGCCATGGGTTCAACCCCCCACCCTTTCCGTGTTTATTTTTTAAGAGCACGTTTATACCCGTGAGGTTATGTCTCTAATTGTAAATATATTGCGAGATATACCCAGTGAGGTATTACGTCTCTCAGTGTAAATATACTAAGAGATATACCCCGTGATATGTATATCTCTCAGTCTAAATATACAGAGATATCACTCTCAAGGGATTGAAGTATTCTTGACTGGTGATGAACAGGTGAGAAGCAGCCTTAATGACTCATTAACCACTCTACTAAGAGTATCATTATACCGAGACTTACTAAACTAGTGTCATACATCATAGGTACAAGAAGCGTACCACCCACCATGGAGGGAGGGGAGCAACTAAGATCAACAATAACCTCGCTCTCGCTGCCTTTCACTGTCTCCCCACCACAGAAAACGGAGACCGTTACTGCGTCAGCTCACACAGAAAATGGGCACAAGAAAAATACGGGCAGACTTTTACGCTTATTTTTATGGCGTCATTTCAATATGAGGTGTGCAATATTTTCACAAGTGCGCATTTTCTTCTTCTTTTTCACTTAAACAAAGAGCGAAATTTAAAAAAAAGGCAAATATATAATACAAATTAAAATAACTTACTAAATTCTTTAGAAGATTAAGTTCCATTTGTTATCACGAGAATCCGTGTGGTTGTCTGGTCAGTCAGGTAATTACTTGCAACACCAAACATATATAACTTGTTCAGGCACCACCTTTGATATACCTCTGATGGGTTTCGAGAGTTTTCCTACTACTGGAGCCAGGCTTGCCTGGAGGGTGTTTCCGAGGGGTCAATGCCCCCTCGGCCCGGTCTCTGACCAGGCCTCACGGTGGATCAGGACCTAATTAACCAGGCTGTGAATGGTCAACCTGATTGGTCAACCAGGCTGTTGCTGCTGGTTGCCCAGTGGTCCATATACTCATCACAGCCTGGTTTATCTGGCACTTGGTGAATATATTTGCCCAGTTTTCTCTTAAGTGTCTGTTAAGATGTTGAATAATCTGGGACCACGGATGTTGATACAATGCTCTCTTATTGTGCCCATGGTATCCATGCTTCTCACTAGGTTTATTTTACACTTCCTGCCTTATCACTGACTCCAGTATATTATGGCAGTGCGCAAATTTGAAACCAGGCCCTCAAGTACCTCCCAGGTATATATATTATCGCGTATCTCTCCTCTAATCCAGAGTACATATTTAGTACTTTACGCGTTCCCTGTAATTTAAATGCTTTACTGGCTGTATGCAGGCCGTAAACGATCTCTGTATCTGTTGCAGCTCTGATATTTCTCCTGCCCTGAACGGAGCCATCAACACTGAACAATACTCTAGACTCTAGAGGATATACCTTTACCTTCGATATATACCTTTGAAGTGTTTTGAGAGTTACTCTACTCTCTGAGCCCGGCCACGGGCCAGGCCAGGCCAGGCCAGGAGAACACAAACGATTTAAAGTTTTAACATTTGCATTATTTTCATTGTTGTGAAAGTTCTAATTACCTACGCCATCATTTTCCTGGCTGTCCTGACATTTGCCGTATCGTGTTCTTTGAAAGGTCAGCCGACATAATTACTTCCAGATCCTTCACACGTTCCTTTCGTTCTATTTTATGATACTCTTAGGCCTGGTCATGGACCGGGCCGCGGGGACGTTGACCCCTGGAACAACCTCCATGCTGACTGAATGCTATATTATTCTCCACTGCCCACTGCTTAAATCTTCCTGCAATTTTGTGTGTCTTCTACCGAGGTGATTCTGATACTTATTTGGCATCCGCAAATGATAATACAAAACTGTGACAAGCATTTTTATCTATGTTATGAGGATAGACAGCAAAGGCACCAGAACCGTGCCTTGTGGCACTGAGGTTTTTACCTTGTTGATGCTAAATTTTGATCTGTATACTATTTGCTTATAGTCCCTGATATATCTATAGCCCTCATTTTATGTGCAATCACGCTATGATCACATTTGTCAAATGCCTTTTTAAAATTAGTGTAGACGATATCAGTGTTTTGGTTTCTGTAAGTTTGCCATTAGGGTTTAATTAGACGGGACAAGCATGATGTGCCCACTCTAAAACCATGAAGATTTAGGTTCTGCAGGTTGTGATGATTCATAAAAAAAATTAACTTGGAATCTCGTCACTTTTTCGAAGACTTTAATGATGTGGGATATTAGGGCTACTGGTCTGTAATTTCTGGCTAGTGTTCTATCTCCCTTACGCAAAGGAGCTATGTCTACACTCTTTAAGGCCTCCGGTATTTCACCTAGATATTAGCTCTCTCTCCAAACAATACGGAAGGCTCGTACTAGTGGTACTTTGCACGTTTTTATAAACAGGGCATTTCATGAACCTGGTCCAGGTGCTGGGTGGCCATGTTTTCAATTTCATTTTTTTTTTAATTCTGCGGGACTAGTGTTTATGTTATATAATGTGTGGGTTTAAGAGGAAATTAAAACATACATTCTCCACTCGGCATTTGTTTAGTGGATTCAACACTGATTCATAACCGTCTTCTAAAATATTTCTCATTTCTTTTTTATCATCAATACCGTGACTGGAACAATACACAAATAATCCGAACATAGAAGAGAGGAGCTTACGACGACGTTTCGGTCCGACTTGGACCATTTACAGTCACATTGTAAATATTGTAATATTGTTTCAAACTTTGGAACAATGCTCTCCTCCAGACTGAGGGACTGACCACCTCAAAACTTTAAGGGTGATGTACTGATTACATCGTCTTCAAGTCTCTTCTGCTTCTATCAACTTTTCTATACTCGACTGAAGAAGCCTACTGTGTAGGCGAAACGTTTCGAAATAAAGATACCTAACTGTTGCATATGTGTCTTACCTAACAACCACATTGTAAATGGTCCAAGTCGAACCGAAACGTCGTCGTAACCTCCTCACTTCTATGTGCGGGTTATCTGTGTATTTTCTGTGATTTATTGTCCAATTACACAGGTAATTCTTAACTAGAAATTTCCCTATATATAAATTTTTTTTTGGAGTTTCTTGTAATATCCTGGATGACGTTTTTTGTCCCCTTTGTGCTACATCTATCTGGTACGAAAGTTAAGTTTTTGTTCTGTCTCGGTGATCTCTCAGCTAAGATTATCTTTCCTTCCACGTGACATATTCACGTTTTCAAGCAATACGGTAATTTTTTTCTTCTGTACATTCTTGTACGCTCTTTCTATATCTGATCTTGTAGGCTTTCTCAATAACACACATTTTCCACAGACCTTGTGTGTTTATCTTGTCCAGACTCTGGTGAGGATTTAGAGTGCACATGGCTGTTTCTCAGTGTATGTCTGATATTTTTTTGTTAATTTTGTCACGGTCAATTGTACATTTGTTAAAGTTACTGAAAGTCCCTTTAAGGGTATTATTACTGGAGTTCCCCAACCCCGAGTTTATACTCAATTGTACTTCTGTGATGTTATAATCAGAGCACGTTGTCTTTGTTATGTCTGCTGTTTTCCTCGTTGTCTGTGAACAACACAGTGTATTTTCATTTCTAGTGGGTTCTGTTATCTGTTGGTTGAAAGCAAACTTATCGCAAAGCCTCACTAGTTCCCTGGTGTGTACCTAGTGAGATATTGTGTTTCCAGGAACTAATTTTAGAACAAAACTGTGATTTACCAACTTCCATTTAACATTCGAGAGGTTGGAATCTGAGAGGAGGATAATATC
The DNA here is from genome assembly GCF_038502225.1 of Cherax quadricarinatus. NCBI lineage: Eukaryota > Metazoa > Arthropoda > Malacostraca > Decapoda > Parastacidae > Cherax > Cherax quadricarinatus. Next base: position 5,459,499 of record NC_091372.1, read on the forward strand.
TGTACATGAATGGTTCAGAGAACCGACAAGTTGATAAATTAGACACATGTGCAACTCTTGGGTATCTTCATTGAGGAAACGTTTCGCCACACAGTGGTTTCATCAGTCCATACATAGGAGAAACTTGAAGAATAGGAGGAGAATGAGGTAATCAGTCCCTCAACCTTGAGTCGATGTGGTCAGTCCATCAATTCAAGATGGATCAATTCAATATTGATGGACTGACCACATCGACTCAAGGTTGAGGGACTGATTACCTCATTCTCCTCCTATTCTTCAAGTTTCTCCTATGTATGGACTGATGAAGCCACTGTGTGGCGAAACGTTTCCTAAATAAAGATACCTAAGAGTTGCACATGTGTCTAATTTATCAGGATAATATCTGGTGTGGAATTATCAACATTTTAAGACAGCAGGTACAGGTAGGTTCACCAGGACAGGTTCTGGCCCAGGTCTTCTCCATGTGGTGACCCGGTACTCAAGACAACAATCTCTCTCCCTTACCTGATCCCTGATTTCCTCAGCCGTTGTTGACGGTGATTTATATACAAGAATAATTGTTGCATGCCTATTTTCCACTTTCGTATCTAAAACTTCTACTGAATCATTTGATTTCAACAGTTCTGTGCAATAAAATATCTTTGACATAGTCCTACTCCTTTCTGTGCCCTATTACTGTTACATGTATATAAATGTCTGTGTGGGTCATTTAATAACCTAGTCACAACCCAGTGAGGCTACTGATCATCTCAGTAACGGTGACATCAGACAGTGGAGCCTCGATCCACCGTCCGTTTAATCGCCAGACAACCTATCTGTTGAAATAACAGATGCAAACAGTGTTGAACAGTACTTACCAGCTGGTCACCATTCTCTCTCTCCTCCACAATTTAAACTTACCTGCAACAGAAAACCTCTTGTAATCTTCAAGAATTGTTAAGGAAATGTAATTCCTGTCATGAGAACATGATTCCTGTCATGAGAACATGATTCCTGTCATGAGAACATGATTCCTGTCATGAGAATATGATTCCTGTCATGAGAACATGATTCCTGTCATGAGAACATGATTCCTGTCATGAGAACATGATTCCTGTCATGAGAACATGATTCCTGTCATGAGAACATGATTCCTGTCATGAGAACATGATTCCTGTCATGAGAACATGATTCCTGTCATGAGAACATGATTCCTGTCATGAGAACATGATTCCTGTCATGAGAATATGATTAATGTCATGAGAACATGATTCCTGTCATGAGAACATGATTCCTGTCATAAGAACATGATTCCTGTCATGAGAACATGATTCCTGTCATGAGAACATGATTCCTGTCATGAGAATATGATTCCTGTCATGAGAACATGATTCCTGTCATGAGAACATGATTCCTGTCATGAGAATATAATTCATGTCATGAGAACATGATGTGATGAGAATATAATTCATGTTATAAGAACATAATGTCATCAGAATGTAATTCACGTTATGTCACTCTCGAACAAATATTACCATCGTCTACAACGGATGATAAAGTACCATGATTTATGTCTATGTCGGATATAAGGATAAGAAACACAAGTGGGTCGAGTACTGTGTCCTGAGGAACACAGCAGAAACACAAGTGGGTCGAGTACTGTGTCCTGAGGAACACAGCAGAAACACAAGTGGGTCGAGTACTGTGTCCTGAGGAACACAGCAGAAACACAAGTGGGTCGAGTACTGTGTCCTGAGGAACACAGCAGAAACACAAGTGGGTCGAGTACTGTGTCCTGAGGAACACAGCAGAAACACAAGTGGGTCGAGTACTGTGTCCTGAGGAACAAAGCAGAAACACAAGTGGGTCGAGTACTGTGTCCTGAGGAACACAGCTTCACACTGTGGTAGCCCCTGACTTGTCTCACAAGTTAAATATCCATCTGCTCACTTTTCCAGTTATTCCTTTTGCAAGTATTTTGTGCACTATTACACCACTGTTGCACTGTTGCACTGTTGCACATTTTGCTTGTCCTTCAGTTCATTCACGACCACGTCGCAATGAATAGCAAAATGGCACAATACCGTGACTGGAACAATACACAAATAACCTATCCTCGTGATTCTGTAAATGGTCCAAGTCGGACCGAAATGTCGTCGTAAGCTCCCCTCTCCTACGTGAGGGTTATTTGTGTAATACCACAATGGTCTAGTAATTGCGAGATACAGTGACTGCTGTAACCCGTGCTGCCCTGAGTTGTGCCAGTGTTGTGATTCCATGTAATCAGCAATCTTGCTTAAGCTTCTTCAAAACATTCTTGATAGCACAATCGATCTACAGTTTTTTTCTTTGCAACTGCTTTTCTGCTACGTTTGTGGAGTGAGGTTATAATGATGAGTTTTAATGAGTGTGGGATAATTTTTGTCTTCTTACACCAGATAACGGTTACTTGCAGTTCTTGGTGAATACCGAGTTACACGACTCTGGGCCTCAGACAGAGTGCATTCACATGTTATCAATGACTTCTTTGAAGTGAAGGAGCGTTAACTGATATATAATGAATGTTTTTCAGGGTGGACGTCTCAGCGACGCGATCCCGGACTAGGGTTAGGGTGATTTTAGAAATTGCGGAGATGTTGGTAGCACTTCGATTCGAGTTGATTTAAAACTCATTTCGGTAATCAATGTTTAGCCTGATTAATGGCTCAATAAACACAAGAGTTATATTGTGACTCCAGTATTTCACTCCTCTGTGTACATTCCATCTTACTTAAAGGGAATTTCACACTACATGTGATTTTTTTGTGTCTTAGATTTTGCACATGAGAAAAGACTTGAATTTCTTCCTTCTTCATTTATGGTTTGTTTCCTGTCTCTCTGGACGCTTATGTGAGGCATTCAGTTTGTGGCGGTGATCTCCGGAAGCGACTGTGTATGTCTCCATGCTGCCTCACATACATGTGAAATCACACCTTCACATACAAGACCACACCTTCACACACAGGTAAGATCACACCTGCCTCATATCACTCATGGATGTGTCAGCACAGGCGCCAAGGTTATGCACTGCTGACCCACTTGGCTGATAACTATAAACATTAAAACTCGTCCTGGCGCCATATCGCCGCCACCCCATCCGTCTGTCCATCCCTCCGTCCGTCCGTCCGTTTATATCTGTCCTGAGCTCTTGGGAGTTAGCGTGGGGTGTTACCAAGCACCATGGCTTGTAGTGTTTTAGAATCTCAGGTTAAAGTGTTGATGAAGGAGGTTCTATTTCTTCAGGAGGAAAATAGGAGGCTGAAGCTTCGCCTAGATGAGTTGGGAGTGAGTGTGAGAGAATTTAGCTGGTAAGGAGGAAATAGTCACTAGCAGTGATAGTGGCAGCCACTTTAAGTGGCAAGTGGTTCACAGTTCAGGAAGAAGGAAGATAAGGAGGGTTAAAAGAGAAGATGTGAAGGTAGGAAATCGATTCTCGGTTCTCCAGGACGAGTGCACTTCAGTGGTTAGTGAGGTTGAAGGTACCACTGATTCCCCTGCTAATCAAGGTAAGAATATTTTAATAGTAGGAGATTCTCAGGTAAGATATATGAACCATGCTTTTTGTAACAGAGACAGAAAGGTCAGACAAAGGGTGTGCCTTCCTGGAGCTGGTGTTGGTGACGAAGTCAGCAGATTGGATAATATTATGTCAGGTAATGGGAACAAGCCCATTATCTTAGTGCTGGGGGTAATGACATTTGGGGAGGGCAGGAGACAGGAACTGCTGGATAAGTACAAGTCAGCCATAGAAGTAGTTAGGTCTAAGGGAGGGATCCCAGTCATATGTAGCATCTTGCCTAGAAAGAGAGTGGGCAATGAATGGATGTCTAGGGCAATTGGTATAAATTGCTGGCTAGACAGGTACTGCAAGGAACTTGCACTCCCATTCATTGATAACTGGGACCTATTCTTTGGCAAACGTGATATGTATGCAAGGGATGGCGTTCATCTCTCTGGGGATGGAGCAGTTGCATTAGCCAATTTGATTGAGAGGGTAATGGATGACTTGTCTAGGAATTTAAACTGATAGATTATAGAGGTATGGGTGTTTGTGGGAAACAATCAGGCTGCAGTATTAGGATTAAAAACAGCAGTTATTACCGGGATACCTCAGGGATATATTTAAAAGACAATATTCAAAATAAAGTTGCTAGTAGTGGCAAATCAATAGATCCACAAAGAGAGATAGCAGAGGGCAATGAGTGACTATACAAATAGTAGGAGTCTAAGAAATAAGACAGATGTGCTAAGATTACTTGCAAGTGTATGCAATATAGATATTATTGCTATAACAGAGACCTGGTTCAACCTGAAAGATAGAGAAATGCCTTCTGAATGCAACATACAGGGTTATAAACTATTCCACACTGATAGGGTCAACAGGAAGGGTGGTGGTGTGGTGATGTATTAAGTTGTCTTAGACATGATACAAGATAAGAAACATCGAACACAGAATCTGTTTGGCTACAGTTTCTCGAGGGTCGTGACAAATTAATTTTGGGTGTGATTTATAGGCCTCCAAACCTTGATAGGGAGTGCAGTAAGCTGTTATGGGGCAAAATTCATAAGGCATCTAGATATGAAAATGTTGTGATAGTGGGAGATTTTAACTTTAGACAAATTGATTGGAACAATATGACAGGAAATCTTGAGTCTAGTGACTTTCTTGATACGGTTCTGGATTGTTTTTTAGAACAGGCTGTGACAGAACCAACTAGAGGAAACAATCTGCTTGACTTGGTTCTTGCCAACAAAGAGTCACTAAATAATCTTGAGGTTAATGATGAGCTTGGGGAAAGAGACCACAAATCACTTAGTTTTAATATATCATGGAATTACCCAGATAACTGCAATCAAATCTCTGTCCCAGACTTTCGCTTGGCCAACTTCATGAGACTGAAAAATTACCTGGGTGGGCTAAATTGGTATGTCCTGACTATGGGTCAGGTAGGTGATGTTGGTTGCCAATATGACGTTTTTCAGAGCATAGTTCTAGCTGCCCAGACAACTTTTGTTCCGAGTAGGGAAATTAGATCTAACAAAAATGATCCCAAATGGATGAACAATAGATTAAAACATCTCACTGGTCAAAAGAGAGGCATATATAGGCATATCAAAAGAGGGGATGAGCAGTTAAGAAATCAATATATTCAATTAAAGAGAGAAATAAAGAAAGGAATAAGAAAAGCCAAAAGGAATTATGAGGCTAAGGTCGCAAGGGATTCAAAGACTAACCCAAAAGGGTTCTTTCAGGTATACAGAAGTAAGATTAGGGACAAGATTGGCCCACTTAAGAGTGTTCCTCAGGGGTCAGTGTTGGGCCCGTTGTTGTTCACAATTTACATAAACGACATAGATGAGGGAATAAATAGCGACATAAGCAAATTTGCTGATGACACCAAAATAGGCCGTCCAATTCATTCTAATGATGACACTAGAGCACTCCAGGATGATTTGAATAGACTGATGCAAAGGTCGGAGAAGTGGCAGATGCAGTTTAATATAGACAAATGCAAAGTTCTAAATGTTGGACTGGAAAATAACCATGCCACATATAAACTAAATAATGCAGATCTTAATACTACTGATTGCGAAAAGGATTTATGAGTTCTGGTTAGCAGTAATCTAAAGCCAAGACAACAGTGCATTAGTGTTTGCAATAAAGCTAACAGAATTCTTGGCTTCATATCTAGAAGTATAAATAATAGAAGTCCTCAGGTTGTTCTTCAACTCTATATATCCTTGGTTAGGCTTCATTTAGACTATGCTGCTCAGTTCTGGTCACTGTATTACAGAATGGATATAAATGCTCTGGAAAACGTACAGAGGAGGATGACAAAGATGATCCCATGTATCAGAAATCTTCCCTATGAGGATAGACTGAGGGCCCTGAATCTGCACTCTCTCGAAAGGCGTAGAATTAGGGGGGATATGATCGAGGTGTATAACTGGAAAACAGGAATAAATAAAGGGGATGTAAATAGCGTGCTGAAAATTTCCAGCCAAGACAGGACTCGCAGCAATGGTTTCAAGTTGGAAAAATTCAGATTCAGGAAGGATATAGGAAAGTACTGGTTTGGTAATAGAGTTGTGGATGAGTGGAACAAACTCCCGAGTACAGTTATTGAGGCTAAAACGTTGTGTAGTTTTAAAAATAGGTTAGATAAATATATGAGTGGGTGTGGGTGGGTGCGAGTTGGACCTGACTACCTTGTGCTGCTGGGTCTGGTGCAGTGCTCCTTCCTTGAGTGGAGGTGACCAGACTGGGTGGGTTATTGGGCCAATCCGGGGGGGACAACATGGACCTGCTCCACATGGGTCAGAAGGCCTGTTGCAGTGTTCCTTCTTTCTTACGTCCTTATGTTCTTATATATATAATGTGGGACGTGATGGTGAGGTTGGGTCTCGACCCTTTATATTCCTTCCTTTGATGTATTGTTTTTATAGTTCCTTGATAATGTGAGAAGTCACGAAAGCGCTTGGTGTACTTTCCACCTCCACCCCTCCCTCACAGTGCAGGTTGTGTACTTCCCACCTCCACCCCTCCTTCAGAATGCAGGCACTGTACTTCCATCCTCCACCTCTCCTTCAGAGTGCAGACACTGCACTTTCCACCTCCAGGGCTCCTTCAGAGTGCAGACACTGCACTTTCCACCTCCAGGGCTCCTTCAGAGTACACTGTACTTTCCACCTTTAGGACTCATTCAGAGTGCAGGCACTACACTTTCCATCTCCCAGACTCATTCAGAGTGCCTGCACTGTAGTTTCTACCTCCAGGACTCCTTCAGAGTGCAGGCACTGTACTTTCCACCTCCACCCTTCCTTTAGAGTACAGGCACTGTAGTTTCCGCCTCCAGGACTCCTTCAGAGTGCAGGCACTGTACTTTCTACCTCTGTACTCCTTCAGAGTACAGGCACTGTACTTTCCACCATTAGGACTCATTCAGAGTGCAGGTACTGCACTTTCCATCTCCCAGACTCATTCAGACTCCTTCAGAGTGCAGGTACTGTACTTCCCACCTACAGAACTCCTTCAGAGTACAGGCACTGTACTTTCCATCTCCCAGACTCATTCAGAGTGCAGGTACTGTACTTCCCACCTACAGAACTCCTTCAGAGTGCAGGCACTGTACTTTCCACCTCCACCCATCCAGAGTTCAGGCACTGTACTTTCCACCTCCACCCATCCAGAGTTCAGGCACTGTACTTTCCACCTCCACCCATCCAGAGTTCAGGCACTGTACTTTCCACCTCCAGAACTCCTTCAGAGTGCAGGTACTGTACTTCCCACTTCCACCCCTCCTTCAGAGTGCAGGCACTGTACTTTCCACCTCCACCCATCCAGAGTTCAGGCACTGTACTTTCCACCTCCACCCATCCAGAGTTCAGGCACTGTACTTTCCACCTCCACCCATCCAGAGTTCAGGCACTGTACTTTCCACCTCCAGAACTCCTTCAGAGTGCAGGCATTGTACTTCCCACCTCCACCCCTCCAGAGTGCAGGCACTGTACTTCCCACCTCCACCCCTCCAGAGTGCAGGCACTGTACTTCCCACCTCCACCCCTCCAGAGTGCAGACACTGTACTTCCCACCTCCACCCCTCCAGAGTGCAGGCACTGTACTTCCCACCTCCACTCCTCCAGAGTGCAGACACTGTACTTCCCACCTCCACCCCTCCAGAGTGCAGGCACTGTACTTCCCACCTCCACTCCTCCAGAGTGCAGACACTGTACTTCCCACCTCCACCCCTCCAGAGTGCAGGCACTGTATTTCCCACCTCCACCCCTCCAGAGTGCAGGCACTGTGCTTCCCACCTCCACCCCTCCAGAGTTCAGGCACTGTACTTCCCACCTCCACTCCTCCAGAGTGCAGGCACTGTACTTCCCACCTCCACTCCTCCAGAGTGCAGGCACTGTACTTCCCACCTCCACCCCTCCTTCAGAGTGCAGGCACTGTACTTCCCACCTCCACTCCTCCAGAGTGCAGACACTGTACTTCCCACCTCCACTCCTTCAGAGTGCAGGCACTGTACTTCCCACCTCCACTCCTCCAGAGTGCAGGCACTGTACTTTCCACCTCCAGGACTCAAGTCTGGCTAACCATGATCACACACTAACAGCACGTCAAGTCATAAAAACCACTGGCCCCCACTCACTGCTATCTAACACGCTCACACACGCCTCTTGGATGTCCAACCCCCTTGCCCAAAAATTATTATTATTATTATTATTAGTTTCTTAATGACTTGGGAAGGCCTACGAATATTTGAAGACTTAACAAGTCATCATCTAAAAACCGTGTCTGACATGAAGACGATTTCAGGGGACACCGCCCTCACGGCCCGGTCCCAGAATAACTCTTGTGGCTGATGGCCTGATTAACCAGGTTATTGGTGCTAACCGCAAAAAATTCGAATTAGGCACCACAGCCCGGCAAATGAGGAACTGGCATAGAACTTACATAGTTCCTTCTGCCACTACCACCAACATCCACCACCACCACCACTACCATCATCCTCCACCACCACCATCGTCTACGACCACCACCACATCATCCACCATCGCTACCATCATCCACCACCACCACTACCATTATCCACCACCACTACCATTATCCACCACCACTACCATCATCCACCACCACCATTATCCACCACCACTACCATCATCCACCACCACCACTACCATTATCCACCACCACTACCATCAGCCACCACCACCACCATCTACCACCACTACCATCATCTACCACCATCACCACCACTACCATCATCCACCACCATCACTACCGTCATAAAAATAATACCTCTATATTTGAGTGGCCTGGTAGGCAACGCTCTCTCTTCACACATTGAGTGTCCGTGGTCGATCCCGGCAAGGGTGGAAACATTGGGCGTATTTCCTTACACCTGCTGTCACTCTTCACCTAGCAAGTAAGTAGGTACCTGGGTGTTAGATGACACATCCTGGGGGACAAGACTAAGGTTCACAATCAAAATGAGACAAGACAGTCCTCGATGACGCACTGACTTTCTTGGTTTATCCTGGATAGCTAACCCTCTGAGGTTAAAAACCCCAACAAAATCTTATCTCACCACCAGCACCCTTCACCACTACCATCACCACTCTTCACCATCAGTACCACCATCACTACCATCAACGCCCACCACCACCATTCATTCCGGAACCAAAATAGCCCAGTGTGAGTGAGTGAACGAGCCGCACCCACCCTCGCCTCGACACCTTCCGCCGCCACGTCTCTCTCAAGATTAGTCACAACTTGTACCATCACTGTAGATACACACACACTTACACACACAACTTGTACCATCACTGTAGATACCCACACACACACTTACATACAACTTGTACCATCACTGTAGATACACACACACATACACACACACACTTACACACAACTTGTACCATCACTGTAGATACACACACACACTTACACACAACTTGTACCATTACTGTAGATACACACACACACTTACACACAACTTGTACCATCACTGTAGATACACACACACACTTACACACAACTTGTACCATTACTGTAGATACACACGAGGAGGCCTGGTCACAGACCGGGCCGCGGGGGCGTTGACCCCCGGAACTCTCTCCAGGTAAACTCCAGGTAAACACACACACACACACACAACTTGTACCATCACTGTAGATACACACACACTTACACACAACTTGTACCATCACTGTAGATACACGCACACACTTACACACAACTTGTACCATCACTGTAGATACACACACACACTTACACACAACTTGTACCATCACTGTAGATACACACACACACTTACACACAACTTGTACCATTACTGTAGATACACACACACACTTACACACAACTTGTACCATCACTGTAGATACACACACACTTACACACACAACTTGTACCATCACTGTAGATACCCACACACACACTTACATACAACTTGTACCATCACTGTAGATACACACACACACACTTACACACAACTTGTACCATCACTGTAGATACACACACACACACACAACTTGTACCATTACTGTAGATACACACACACACTTACACACAACTTGTACCATCACTGTAGATACACACACACACTTACACACAACTTGTACCATTACTGTAGATACACACGAGGAGGCCTGGTCACAGACCGGGCCGCGGGGGCGTTGACCCCCGGAACTCTCTCCAGGTAAACTCCAGGTAAACACACACACACACACACAACTTGTACCATCACTGTAGATACACACACACTTACACACAACTTGTACCATCACTGTAGATACACGCACACACTTACACACAACTTGTACCATCACTGTAGATACACACACACACTTACACACAACTTGTACCATCACTGTAGATAAACACACACACACACACAACTTGTACCATCACTGTAGATACACACACACACACACACACACACAACTTGTACCATCACTGTAGATACACACACACACACACACACACTTACACACAACTTGTACCATCACTGTAGATACACACACACACACACAACTTGTACCATCACTGTAGATACACACACACACACACACACACACAACTTGTACCATCACTGTAGATACACACACACACACAACTTGTACCATCACTGTAGATACACACACACACACACACACACATAACAAGAAAGGCACTGCAATGGATCAGAGAATACCTGACAGGGAGGCAACAACGAGTTATGGTACGTGACGAGGTGTCAGAGTGGGCGCTTGTGACAAGCGGGGTTCCACAGGGGTCAGTCCTAGGACCTGTGCTGTTCTTAGTATATGTGAACGACATAACGGAAGGGATAGACTCAGAAGTGTCCTTGTTTGCAGATGATGTGAAGTTAATGAGAAGAATCAAATCGGATGAGGATCAGGCAGGACTAAAAAGAAACCTGGACAGGCTACAAGCCTGGTCCAGAAACTGGCTCCTTGAGTTTAACCCTGCCAAATGCAAAGTCATGAAGATTGGGGAAGGGCAAAGAAGACCGCAGACACAATATAGTTTAGATGGCCAAAGACTGCAAACCTCACTCAAGGAAAAAGATCTGGGGGTGAGTATAACACCGAGCATATCTCCTGAGGCGCACATAAATCAGATAACTGCTGCAGCATACGGGCGCCTGGCAAACCTACGGATAGCGTTCCGATACCTCAATAAGGAGTCGTTCAAGACACTGTATACCATTTACGTCAGGCCCATACTGGAGTATGCAGCACCAGTTTGGAATCCACACCTAGTCAAGCACGTCAAGAAATTAGAGAAAGTGCAAAGGTTTGCAACAAGACTAGTCCCAGAGCTACGGGGATTGTCGTACGAAGAAAGGTTGAGGGAAATCGGCCTGACGACACTGGAGGCCAGGAGGGTCAGGGGAGACATGATAACGACATATAAAATACTGCGCAGAATAGACACGGTGGACAAAGACAGGATGTTCCAGAGATGGGACACATACACAAGAGGTCACAATTGGAAGTTGAAGACTCAGATGAATCAAAGGGATGTTAGGAAGTATTTCTTCAGTCATAGAGGAGAGAGAGGACCTAGTAGCAATCAGTGAAGAGGCGGGGCCAGGAGCTATGACTCGACCCCTGCAACCACAAATAGGTGAGTACAAATAGGTGAGTACACACACACACACACACACACAACTTGTACCATCACTGTAGACACACACACACACACACACACACACACACACACACACACACACACACACACACACACACACACAACTTGTACCATCACTGTAAATACACACACACACACACACAACTTGTACCATCACTGTAAATACACACACACACACACACACACAATTTGTACCATCACTGTAGATACACACACATACACACACACTTACAACTTGTACCATCACTGTAGATACACACACACACACACACAATTTGTACCATCACTGTAGATACACACACACACACACACACACTTACAACTTGTACCATCACTGTAGATACACACACACACACACACGCTTACACACAACTTGTACCATCACTGTAGGTACACACACACACACTTACACACAATTTGTACCATCACTGTAGATACACACACACACACACACACACACACACACACACACACACAACTTGTACCATCACTGTAGATACACACACACACACACACTTACACACAACTTGTACCATCACTGTAGATACACACACACACACACACTTACACACAACTTGTACCATCACTGTAGATACACACACACACATACACTTACAACTTGTACCATCACTGTAGATACACACACACTTACAACTTGTACCATCACTGTAGATACACACACACACACACACACAACTTGTACCATCACTGTAGATACACACACACACACACACACACACACTTACAACTTGTACCATCACTGTAGATACACACACACACACACACTTACAACTTGTACCATCACTGTAGATACACACACACACACACACTTACAACTTGTACCATCACTGTAGATACACACACACTTACAACTTGTACCATCACTGTAGATACACACACACACACACACACACACACTTACAACTTGTACCATCACTGTAGATACACACACACACACACTTACAACTTGTACCATCACTGTAGATACACACACACACACACACACAACTTGTACCATCACTGTAGATACACTTAAAGTGGCACTTGAGAGTTCAGCAGAAAACTCTTTAATATATCTTCTGATACAGCGGAAAATGTTTCTCTGACATCCTTCCTGGTGGTATTTTTATATATTTTTTACAAATAACTTCTTCCAGGACTGAGGCCCAGGAGCTGCCTGTGTGGCGATGTTCTCTATTTCATACCTTTCCAAATCTGAACAATTTGCATTCCTGTTAGACATATATGAAGGATGGGCTAAATTTATTGGGAAAAACTATAGGGACTAACACGCCTGCAAACAAACCATGGTACGGGGACCTTTACCTTTGATATACATTTGATTTTCGAGAGTCTTTCTACTACCGAAGCCCGACCATGGGCCAGACTCCGGGGTTAGAACTTATGGCAAGTGAATGGTAAAACTCTAGGCCAGTGCGTAAGCCACTGGGCCAATTGGCTACATTATGATTCATCCAGCTAGGTATATTCATATACCATAAGAAGGTTAGCATAGGCCACCACTGTGACCACTTACCATGGGTTCTAACCCCATTCGCACCGTGGTATTTTTCTAGGGACCGTCATGGCGGCGACAGGATCACTGATCCATACTCTACCTTGCGGTTCTCGATCATTTCTTTGCTGTCTTGTGTATGAATCTCGGAGTAGAGGAACAGTACTGTGATACCACAGTAACTAACTTTCGTGAAGTACAACACTAATACCACAGTAACTAACTTTCGTGAAGTACAACACTAATACCACAGTAACTAACTTTCGTGAAGTACAACACTAATACCACAGTAACCAACTTTCGTGAAGTACAACACTAATACCACAGTAACTAACTTTCGTGAGGTACAACACTAATACCACAGTAACCAACTTTCGTGAAGTACAACACTAATACCACAGTAACTAACTTTCGTGAAGTACAACACTGATACCACAGTAACTAACTTTCGTGAAGTACAACACTAATACCACAGTAACTAACTTTCGTGAGGTACAACACTGATACCACAGTAACTAACTTTCGTGAAGTACAACACTAATACCACAGTAACTAACTTTCGTGAGGTACAACACTGATACCACAGTAACTAACTTTCGTGAAGTACAACACTAATACCACAGTAACTAACTTTCGTGAAGTACAACACTAATACCACAGTAACTAACTTTCGTGAAGTACAACACTAATACCACAGTAACTAACTTTCGTGAAGTACAACACTAATACCACAGTAACTAACTTTCGTGAAGTACAACACTAATACCACAGTAACTAACTTTCGTGAAGTACAACACTAATACCACAGTAACTAACTTTCGTGAAGTACAACACTAATACCACAGTAACTAACTTTCGTGAAGTACAACACTAATACCACAGTAACTAACTTTCGTGAAGTACAACACTGATACCACAGTAACTAACTTTCGTGAAGTACAACACTAATACCACAGTAACTAACTTTCGTGAAGTACAACACTAATACCACAGTAACTAACTTTCGTGAAGTACAACACTAATACCACAGTAACTAACTTTCGTGAAGTACAACACTGATACCACAGTAACTAACTTTCGTGAAGTACAACACTAATACCACAGTAACTTTCGTGAAGTACAACACTGATACCACAGTAACTAACTTTCGTGAAGTACAACACTAATACCACAGTAACTAACTTTCGTGAGGTACAACACTAATACCACAGTAACTAACTTTCGTGAAGTACAACACTAATACCACAGTAACTAACTTTCGTGAGGTACAACACTAATACCACAGTAACTAACTTTCGTGAGGTACAACACTAATACCACAGTAACTAACTTTCGTGAAGTACAACACTAATACCACAGTAACTAACTTTCGTGAAGTACAACACTAATACCACAGTAACTAACTTTCGTGAAGTACAACACTAATACCACAGTAACTAACTTTCGTGAAGTACAACACTAATACCACAGTAACTAACTTTCGTGAAGTACAACACTAATACCACAGTAACTAACTTTCGTGAAGTACAACACTGATATTGGTAATTTTCCCTACACATAAAAGGAGGGTGCTGACAAGTCTTGGTTCCATTACACTTCTTGAGTTATCTTTTAGTATACTGGTTTACAGTATCCCTGGTTTTCACTGGGGATGCTGCACACTGCCTGCCAAGCATTTTGCTCTCACGGGGAGTAATATCAATGTGTAGCCTTCCAACTAATCCTGACAGAATTTTACAGGTGTAAATTGTTTTGTATCTTTCTCGCCTACGTTCCAGGGACTTTACACATTCACAATAATTTACGTGTTTGACTAAATTTATACGAGAAGTGATGGTTCTCTGTACGTTCACCAGCTCCGCAATTTCACCTGTCTTAGATGTTAGTGTAGCTTAATATTCCAGTCTAGAGAGAACAATTAGCTTCAAGATAGGCTAGGTAAGTTAGAGTATCTTATTAAGTAAATTCTATCAAGATTATGTTAGGATGCTCAGTTAATTTTGGTGCAGAATTAAAGAAAATAGCATATCATAGGTTGTAATAAGTTACCAAGTAGTAGTCTCCACTTAACGTCGTTCGGCTAAACGTCGTTTCGTTATAACGTTGATACGGATAAAAATGGATTCCTGGACGTGGTCACTGTCTGTGTGGAGTTTGCAGGTTCGTTGTTGAACTATGGTGGTGGTAGGAGGTGATCCTTACAATTTTCACTTTGCAAACATTTATTCCTTGATTTAACTCTGTTGCAATGAGTGCTGAAGGTGCACTGTGCACCCCTGATGTTTATATCAATTAGCTTATGGCAAAATTGGTTTCGTTATACGTCGTTTTGCTGAAAGTCACAGCTTCCAAGAACCTATCGACGACGTTAAGTGGGAATTTACTAGATGTTGGTAAATGAAATGAAAGAGCAAGTGGGGGGTCGAATCTTCGGCAAGCGAGTCCGAAAACTGGACAACACACTGGCCTGTGAGTTTTAGCCTTGGCTTGCAATGGGTTCAGACCTCACCCGCTCTGTGATTCGTTTACAATCGTGTTATTACGATTTCGTTAGTACGATGGTAGACAGTAACCATCCAGGAAGGTTCTGCCCCATACAAGAGTGTACAACGGAAATCTATTGAACAAATAGAGGGAAGAAGGGAAGGGAGGAGTGAGCGAGAGAATTAAAGAGGGAGAGAGGGAAGTAATGAGGGAGGAAGGAGGTAGCAGTGGAGGTGGAGGTGAAGGAAGCTCCGGGAACAGGTTTAACAAGCCACTAAATTGGTGGGCTGCCTCACCTGAGCACCCACCTGCAACCAGCATATTGTTACCAGAGGCAGCAACCTTACTCACGCTATACTAACATTACCTCATTCACACCTAAAATGCATTTAAACACTCACATAATCTCCGGTACTCGCCACACATTTCAGCTGACGATCAGAACTTACAATACATGACCAATAAATCACGAATAACCAAGACGTGGAAACTAAACTAGGATTCAGTGCATAATACCTGTGTAAAACGCCTCTGATTGCAGTATTTACAAAACGCTTTTGTTGAATCGGTGAAGCCCACATCCATTTTGTTTTCCTTCCAAAGCTTCAGTGACTGTGTCATGATTTTAGCAGTTGTGACAGGTGTCAATATCGACTTGATAAAGGCGCTTGACGGATCGAAATAACGCCCAGGATTTATAATATATATTATGTAGAGATAACATATTAAGATGAAAAGGAACCAGTACAGAAGAAGGCAACCTCTGTGTAGTACGCAAGCTGGTTCAAGGTGACCTCTCTCTCCCCTGGGCCTCGACTCCACCCACACCAGTAAGCACGCACATGATCACACCACCACACATGACCACTCCACCACACACATGAGCACACCACCACACATGACCACTCCACTACACACACTTGAGCACACCACCACACATGACCACTCCACTACACACACTTGAGCACACCACCACACATGACCACTCCACCACACACACTTGAGCACACCACCACACATGACCACTCCACCACACACACTTGAGCACACCAGCACACATGGGCACACCACCACACACCTCATCACCATACACATGACCACACCACACACCTGAGCACACCACCACAGACATGAGCAAACCACACACATCTGAGCACACCACCACACACATCTGAGTACACCACACACATGACCACACCACACAACTGAGCACACCACCACACACACCTGAGCACACCACCACACACCTGAGCACACCACACGCCGGAGAACATCACCACACACCTGAGCACAACACCACAAACATGACAACACCACACACACCTGAGCACACCACCACACACCTGAGCACACCACCACACACCTGAGCACAACACCACACACCACCACGCACCTGAGCACACCACCACACACCTGAGCACACCACCACACACATGAACACACCACTACACACCTGAGCACACCACTACACAAAGGATCACACCACCACACACCTGAGCACACCACACACACACACCTGAGCACACCACCACACACACCTGAGCACACCATCACACACACCTGAGCACACCACCACACACACCTGAGCACACCACCACACACACCTGAGCACACCACCACACACACCTGAACACACCACCACACACATGAACACACCACCACACACCTGAGCACACCACCACACACGCCTGAGCACACCACCACACACACCTGAGCACACCACCACACACACCTGAACACACCACCACACACCTGAGCACACCACCACACACCTGAACACACCACACACACCTGAGCACACCACACACACACACACCTGAGCACACCACCACACACACCTGAGCACACCACCACACACACACCTGGGCATACGACCACACACATACACACACACCTGAGCACACCACCACACACACACACCTGAGCACACCACCACACACACACACACACACCTGAGCACACCACCACACACACACACACACACCTGAGCACACCACCACACACACACACACACACACCTGAGCACACCACACACACCTGAGCACACCACACACACACACACCTGAGCATACCACCATACACACACCTGAGCATACCATCACACACACACACCTGAGCACACCACCACACACACACCTGAGCACACCACCACACACACACACCTGAGCACACCACCACACACACACCTGAGCACACCACCACACACACACCTGAGCACACCACACACACACACACCTGAGCACACCACCACACACACACACCTGAGCACACCACCACACACACGCACACCTGAGCACACCACCACACACACACCTGAGCACACCACCACACACACACACACACACACACACCTGAGCACACCACACACACCTGAGCACACCACACACACACACACCCCTGAGCACACCACACACACACACACCTGAGCACACCACCACACACATACCTGAGCACACCACCACACACACACACCTGAGCACACCACCACACACACCTGAGCACACCACCACACACACACACCTGAGCACACCACACACACACACACACCTGAGCACACCACCACACACACACACCTGAGCACACCACACACACACACACCTGAGCACACCACCACACACACACCTGAGCACACCACCACACACACACACACACCTGAGCACACCACCACACACACACACACACCTGAGCACACCACCACACACACACACACACCTGAGCACACCACCACACACACACCTCAGCATACCACCACACACACACCTGAGCACACCACCACACACACACACCTGAGCACACCACCACACACATACCTGAGCACACCATCACACACACACACCTGAGCACACTACCACACACACACCTGAGCACACCACCACACACACACACCTGAGCACACCACACACACACACACACCTGAGCACACCACCACACACACACACCTGAGCACACCACACACACACACACACCTGAGCACACCACCAGACACACACCTGAGCACACCACCACACACACACACCTGAGCACACCACCACACACACACACACACCTGAGCACACCACCACACACACACACCTGAGCATACCACCACACACACACCTGAGCACACCACCACACACACACACCTGAGCACACCACCACACACACACACACCTGAGCACACCACCACACACACACCTGAGCACACCACACACACACCTGAGCACACCACCACACACACACACACCTGAGCACACCACCACACACACACACACACCTGAGCACACCACACACACACACCTGAGCACACCACCACACACACACACACCTGAGCACACCACCACACACACACACCTGAGCACACCACACACACACCTGAGCACACCACCACACACACACCTGAGCACACCACCACACACACACCTGAGCACACCACCACACACACACACCTGAGCACACCACCACACACACACACACCTGAGCACACCACACACACACACCTGAGCACACCACCACACACACACACACCTGAGCACACCACCACACACACACACCTGAGCACACCACCACACACACACACCTGAGCACACCACCACACACACACACACACCTGAGCACACCACCACACACACACACCTGAGCACACCACCACACACACACACACCTGAGCACACCACCACACACACACCTGAGCACACCACCACACACACACACCTGAGCACACCACCACACACACACACCTGAGCACACCACCACACACACACACCTGAGCACACCACCACACACACACACCTGAGCACACCACCACACACACACCTGAGCACACCACCACACACACACACACACCTGAGCACACCACCACACACACACACACACACACCTGAGCACACCACACACACACACCTGAGCATACCACCACACTCACCTGAGCACACCACACACACACACACACACACACACACACACACACACACACCTGAGCACACCACCACACACACACCTGAGCATACCACCACACTCACCTGAGCACACCACACACACACACACACACACACACACACACACACACACACACACCACACCACCACACACACACACACACAAACACACACACACACACCTGAGCACACCACCACACACACACCTGAGCACACCACCACACACACACACCTGAGCACACCACCACACACACACACCTGAGCAGACCACCACACACACACCTGAGCACACCACCACACACACACACCTGAGCACACCACCACACACACCTGAGCACACCACCACACACACACACACACACCTGAGCACACCACCACACACACACCTGAGCAAACCACCACACTCACCTGAGCACCCCCCACACACACACACACACACACACCTGAGCACACCACCACACACACACCTGAGCACACCACCACACACACACCTGAGCACACCACCACACACACACCTGAGCACACCAGCCAACAACCTTAGTCAGTGGCTTGAATGCAGATGTGTACACAATATGTGCTGGATATTTCTAGCTGGGCGCCAAGGGCAGGTGGTGCCACGGGCAGGTGGTGCCACGGACAGGTGGTGCCACGGACAGGTGGTGCCACGGACAGGTGGTGCCACGGACAGGTGGTGCCACAGGCAGGTGGTGCCCAGCTAAGCCAAAGTTCCGACTCAACCAGACTTCTGGAAGTATGGATCATATACACAATCGTTCATACACCTTAACAACAATCACAACCAAATCAACCACAACAATCACAACCAAATCAACCACAACAATCACAACCAAATCAACCACAACAATCACAACCAAATCAACCACAACAATCACAACCAAAGCAACCACAACAATAATCACAACCAAACCAACCAATCACAACCAAAGCAACCACAACAACCAAATCAACCACAACAATCACAATCAAAGCAACCACAAGAGTCACAACCAAAGCAACCACAACAGTCACAACCAAAGCAACCACAACAATCATAACCAAATCAACCACAACAATCACAACCAAATCAACCACAACAGTCACAACCAAAGCAACCACAACAATCACAACCAAAGCAACCACAACAGTCACAACCAAAGCAACCACAACAATCATAACCAAAGCAACCACAACAATTACAACAACAAAATCAACCACAACAACAATCACAACCAAAGCAACCACAATAATCACAACCAAAGCAACCACAACAATCACAACCAAAGCAACCACAACAACCAAAGTAACCACAACACCAACAACCACAACAATAACTACAACTACAAACAACCACCACTAACCACAGTCACCACCATCAACCACCAACAACTACAACCACCAACCCCCCACCACCACCACCAACAACAACCACCACCACCACCAACCACCACCAACAACCACCACCACCACCAACCACCACCACCACCATCCACCACCAACACCAACAACCACCACCACCAACCATCACCACCACCACCACCAACCACCACCAACACCAACAACCACCAACACCAACAACCACCAACACCAACAACCACCATCAACCACCACCACCAACAACCACCACCAACACCAACAACCACCACCAACACCAACAACCACCACCAACACCAACAACCACCACCAGCCATTAACACCAACCACCACCAACAACAACCACCACCAACACCAACAACCACCACCAACACCAACAACCACCACCACCACCAGCACCCACCACGAACCACCACAAACACCAACAACCACCAACACCAACAACCACCATCAACCACCACCAACCACCACCAACAACCACCACCAACAACCACCACCAACACAAACAACCACCACCAGCAACCACCACCAACACCAACAACCACCACCAGCCATTAACAACCACCACCACCACCACCAACCACCACCATCCACCACCAACCACCACCACCAACCATCACCACCACCAACACCAACAACCACCAACACCAACAACCACCACCACCAACCACCACCACCAACAACCACCACCAACACCAACAACCACCACCAGCAACCACCACCAACCACCACCAACACCAACAACCACCACCAGCCATTAACACCAACCACCACCACCACCAACAACCACCACCAACACCAACAACCACCACCACCACCACCAGCACCCACCACCAACCACCAACAACCACCACCAACACCAACAACAACCACCAACACCAACAACCACCACCAACCACCACCACCACCAACAACCACCACCACCAACAACCACCACCACCAACCACCACCACCACCAACAACAACCACCACCAACAACAACCACAACAACAACAACCACCACCACCACCAACAACCACCACCACCAACAACCACCACCACCAACCACCACCACCACCACCAACAACCACCACCAACAACAACCACAACAACAACAACCACCACCACCACCAACCACCACCACCAACAACCACCACCACCAACAACCACAACAACGAGTCATACGATAATTTCATTCTAACCTTCCCTCCATCAGCATCTTAATGCTTCCCGTAAACTTACAAATATTATTTGCTGTATTTTAAGTGAGGCTACGTTAGTTTACCTTAGTTTACGTTAAATAAACTTATAAAAATATTACACCACAAGAAAGCAAATTAAAAAAAAAAAAGTCTAGCAAAACAGGTGACGAAGCGTAACCAAGAAACAGTAAGAACAAGAAGTCATAATACCGTGACCGGAACAATACCGTGACTGGAACAATACCGTGACTGGAACAATACTGTGACTGGAACAATACCGTGACTGTAACAATACCGTGACTGGAACAATACCGTGACTGGAACAATACTGTGACTGGAACAATACTGTGACTGGAACAATACTGTGACTGGAACAATACTGTGACTGGAACAATACCGTGACTGGAACAATACCGTGACTGGAACAATACTGTGACTGGAACAATACCGTGACTGTAACAATACCGTGACTGGAACAATACCGTGACTGGAACAATACTGTGACTGGAACAATACTGTGACTGGAACAATACTGTGACGAACAATACCGTGACTGGAACAATACTGTGACTGGAACAATACTGTGACTGGAACAATACCGTGACTGGAACAATACCGTGACTGGAATACTGTGACTGGAACAATACTGTGACTGGAACAATACCGTGACTGGAACAATACTGTGACTGGAACAATACTGTGACTGGAACAATACCGTGACTGGAACAATACCGTGACTGGAACAATACTGTGACTGGAACAGTACCGTGATTGGAACAATACCGTGACTGGAACAATACCGTGATTGGAACAATACCGTGACTGGAACAATACCGTGATTGGAACAATACCGTGACTGGAACAATACCGTGACTGGAATAATACCGTGACTGGAACAATACCGTGACTAACAATACCGTGACTAACAATACCGTGACTGGAACAATACCGTGACTGGAACAATACTGTGACTGGAACAATACTGTGACTGGAACAATACCGTGACTGGAACAATACCGTGACTGGAACAATACTGTGACCGGAACAGTACCGTGATTGGAACAATACCGTGACTGGAACAATACCGTGATTGGAACAACACCGTGATTGGAACAATACTGTGACTGGAACAATACCGTGACTGTAACAATACCGTGACTAATAATACCGTGACTGTAACAATACCGTGACTGTAACAATACCGTGACTGTAACAATACCGTGACTGTAACAATACCGTGACTGTAACAATACCGTGACTGTAACAATACCGTGACTGTAACAATACCGTGACTGCAGAAAACAATATGAAGTTCAACGATGAGAAATTTCAATTACTCAGATATGGTAAACATGAGGAAATTAAATCTTCATCAGAGTACAAAACAAATTCTGGCCACAAAATAGAGCGAAACACCAACGTCAAAGACCTGGGAGTGATCATGTCGGAGGATCTCACCTTCAAGGACCATAACATTGTATCAATCGCAGCTGCTAGAAAAATGACAGGATGGATAATGAGAACCTTCAAAACTAGGGAGGCCAAGCCCATGATGACACTCTTCAGGTCACTTGTTCTATCTAGGCTGGAATATTGCTGCACACTAACAGCACCTTTCAAGGCAGGTGAAATTGCTGACCTAGAAAATGTACAGAGAACCTTCACGGCGCGCATAACGGAGATAAAACACCAATTACTGGGAGCACTTGAGGTTCCTAAACCTGTATTCCCTGGAACGCAGGCGGGAGAGATACATGATTATATACACCTGGAAAATCCTAGAGGGACTAGTACCGAACTTGCACACGAAAATCACTCACTACGAAAGCAAAAGACTTGGCAGACGATGCAACATCCCCCCAATGAAAAGCAGGGGTGTCACTAGCACGTTAAGAGACCATACAATAAGTGTCAGGGGCCCGAGACTGTTCAACTGCCTCCCAGCATACATAAGGGGGATTACCAACAGACCCCTGGCAGTCTTTAAGCTGGCACTGGACAAGCACCTAAAGTCGGTTTCTGACCAGCCGGGCTGTGGCTCGTACGTTGGTTTGCGTGCAGCCAGCAGTAACAGCCTGGTTGATCAGGCTCTGATCCACCAGGAGGCCTGGTCACAGACCGGGCCGCGGGGGCGTTGACCCCCGGAACTCTCTCCAGGTAAACTCCAGGTAAACATAGTGAGAGAGAAGCTTATAACGACGTTTAGGTCCGACTTGGACCATTTACACAGTGTCATGACTCACGAAATCATAATGACACCATTGCAGACAAACCATACCACGGGAGGGAACTGAACTCGTGGAGGGTGAGTCGTAAAACTCCAGTGGCGTACGCGCTGGCCTGGAGCTTTACCGCTCACTCGCCACGAGTTCAATCCCCACCCGTGGTATGGTAAAGTCAGTGTCACTTTGTAAATTATTCAAATCGAACCGAAACGTCGTAGTAAGCTTCGTTCTCTCCTATGTGCGGATTATCTGTGTATTGTAACCAAGAAACGTTCAAATATGTACGATTATCACTGTTAATGGGAGAATACCTGTCAGTGAGAAGACTGACACCAGTGGCACAGTTTTCACACCAGCCGACGTAAATGACAGATAATAGCACAAATGAATCACTGATATGTTAGGAATATGTTTTTAGTCTTTAAGTTGTCAGTGGAACGCACCAGCTGAAAACCTGGTGGACGAGAACGCATTACACAGCTTCACGAATAGGTATGATGTTCCCAGAAAGCCACTGATCAGGCACCACTTTGATTACGACATTACAACATCAACATAGTGCAAGCAGGTGACTACCACCTACCTCACCACCTACACAGTGCAAGCAGGTGACTACCACCTACCTCACCACCTACACAGTGCAAGCAGGTGACTACCACATACCTCACCACCTACACAGTGCAAGCAGGTGACTACCACCTACCTCACCACCTACACAGTGCAAGCAGGTGACTACCACATACCTCACCACCTACACAGTGCAAGCAGGTGACTACCACCTACCTCACCACCTACACACTACAAGCAGGTGACTACCACCTACCTCACCACCTACACAGTACAAGCAGGTGACTACCACCTACCTCACCACCTATATAGTACAAGCAGGTGACTACCAACTACCTCACCACCTACACAGTGCAAGCAGGTGACTACCACCTACCTCACCACCTACACACTACAAGCAGGTGACTACCACCTACCTCACCACCTACACAGTACAAGCAGGTGACTACCACCTACCTCACCACCTACACAGTACAAGCAGGTGACTACCACCTACCTCACCACCTACACAGTGCAAGCAGGTGACTACCACCTACCTAACCACCTACACAGTACAAGCAGGTGACTACCACCTACCTCACTACCTACACAGTACAAGCAGGTGACTACCACCTACCTCACCACCTACACAGTACAAGCAGGTGACTACCACCTACCTCACCACCTACACAGTGCAAGCAGGTGACTACCACCTACCTCACCACCTACACAGTACAAGCAGGTGACTACCACCTACCTCACCACCTACACAGTACAAGCAGGTGACTACCACCTATACAGTACAAGCAGGTGACTACCACCTACCTCACCACCTACACAGTACAAGCAGGTGACTACCACCTACACAGTACAAGCAGGTGACTACCACCTACCTCACCACCTACACAGTACAAGCAGGTGACTACCACCTACCTCACCACCTACACAGTACAAGCAGGTGACTACCACCTACCTCACCACCTACACAGTACAAGCAGGTGACTACCACCTACACAGTACAAGCAGGTGACTACCACCTACCTCACCACCTACACAGTGCAAGCAGGTGACTACCACCTACCTAACCACCTACACAGTACAAGCAGGTGACTACCACCTACCTCACCACCTACACAGTACAAGCAGGTGACTACCACCTACCTCACCACCTACACAGTGCAAGCAGGTGATTACCACCTACCTCACCACCTACACAGTGCAAGCAGGTGACTACCACCTACCTCACCACCTACACAGTACAAGCAGGTGACTACCACCTACCTCACCACCTACACAGTACAAGCAGGTGACTACCACCTACACAGTACAAGCAGGTGACTACCACCTACCTCACCACCTACACAGTGCAAGCAGGTGACTACCACCTACCTAACCACCTACACAGTACAAGCAGGTGACTACCACCTACCTCACCACCTACACAGTACAAGCAGGTGACTACCACCTACCTCACCACCTACACAGTACAAGCAGGTGACTACAACCTACCTCACCACCTACACAGTGCAAGCAGGTGATTACCACCTACCTCACCACCTACACAGTGCAAGCAGGTGACTACCACCTACCTCACCACCTACACAGTACAAGCAGGTGACTACCACCTACCTTACCACCTACACAGTACAAGCAGGTGACTACCACCTACCTCACCACCTACACAGTACAAGCAGGTGACCAACACCTACCTCACCACCTACACAGTGCAAGCAGGTGACTACCACCTACCTCACCACCTACACAGTACAAGCAGGTGACTACCACCTACCTCACCACCTACACAGTACAAGCAGGTGACTACCACCTACCTCACCACAAGCAGGTGACTACCACCTACCTCACCACCTACACAGTACAAGCAGGTGACTACCACCTACCTCACCACCTACACACTACAAGCAGGTGACTACCACCTACCTCACCACAAGCAGGTGACTACCACCTACCTCACCACCTACACAGTGCAAGCAGGTGACTACCACCTACCTCACCACCTACACACTACAAGCAGGTGACTACCACCTACCTCACCACCTACACACTACAAGCAGGTGACTACCACCTACCTCACCACCTACACAGTACAAGCAGGTGACTACCACCTACCTCACCACCCACACAGTACAAGCAGGTGACTACCACCTACCTCACCACCTACACACTACAAGCAGGTGACTACCACCTACCTCACCACCTACACAGTGCAAGCAGGTGACTACCACCTACCTCACCACTTACATAGTGCAAGCAGGTGACTACCACCTACCTCACCACCTACACAGTACAAGCAGGTGACTACCACCTACCTCACCACCTACACAGTACAAGCAGGTGACTACCACCTACCTCACCACCTACACAGTACAAGCAGGTGACTACCACCTACCTCACCACCTACACAGTACAAGCGGGTAACTACCACCTACCTCACCACCTACACAGTGCAAGCAGGTGACTACCACCTACCTCACCACCTACATAGTGCAAGCAGGTGACTACCACCTACCTCACCACCTACACAGTACAAGCAGGTTACTACCACCTACCTCACCACCTACACAGTACAAGCAGGTGACTACCACCTACCTCACCACCTACACAGTACAAGCAGGTGACTACCACCTACCTCACCGCCTACACACTACAAGCAGGTGACTACCACCTACCTCACCACCTACACACTACAAGCAGGTGACTACCACCTACCTCACCACCTACACACTACAAGCAGGTGACTACCACCTACCTCACCACCTACACACTACAAGCAGGTGACTACCACCTACCTCACCTACCTCACCACCTACACACTACAAGCAGGTGACTACCACCTACCTCACCACCTACACACTACAAGCAGGTGACTACCACCTACCTCACCACCTACACACTACAAGCAGGTGACTACCACCTACCTCACCACCTACACACTACAAGCAGGTGACTACCACCTACCTCACCACCTACACACTACAAGCAGGTGACTACCACCTACCTCACCACCTACACAGTACAAGCAGGTGACTACCACCTACCTCATCCCTAACATCCTCACAGTACAGAATAATATACAGCAGTATTGGTTAAGCAGACAACCAGCGTCTGGAAACTGGATGAGCTAGCTGGTGGTTGCATCACCCACACCTGCATAAACATCACCTATCACCCACCCAGCCTCACTGAACCGCCCACATCTGCTGGTCTCCAAGCAATGTAAACAAGAGAGACAATGCCGGTTATGGTCTTTTACTGTGAAGACGTTTTGCTCATCAGGGGATTTATCAGTTCACAAACTAAACTGTGAGTGGATGAAATTCCTGGCGGCCGAAACATCGTCACAATCAACTGCCATACAGCGAGTTGTATATTATGTTATTTATACAGTGTTGGTATACTCTAGCAATGTATTACCTCAGTCACTAAGCTTGGAGAACAGCCTGGTCACTAAGCTTGGAGATCAGCCTGGTCGCTAAGCTTGGAGAACAGCCTGGTCACTAAGCTTGGAAAACAGCCTGGTCACTAAGCTTGGAGAACAGCTTGGTCACTACGCTTGGAGATCAGCCTGGTCACTAAGCTTAGAGAACAGCTTGGTCACTAAGCTTAGAGAACAGCTTGGTCACTAAGCTTAGAGAACAGCTTGGTCACTAAGCTTAGAGAACAGCTTGGTCACTAAGCTTGGAGAACAGCCTGGTCACTAAGCTTAGAGAACAGCTTGGTCACTAAGCTTAGAGAACAGCTTGGTCACTAAGCTTAGAGAACAGCTTGGTCACTAAGCTTGGAGAACAGCCTGGTCACTAAGCTTAGAGAACAGCTTGGTCACTAAGCTTAGAGAACAGCTTGGTCACTAAGCTTGGAGAACAGCCTGGTCACTAAGCTTAGAGAACAGCTTGGTCACTAAGCTTAGAGAACAGCTTGGTCACTAAGCTTAGAGAACAGCTTGGTCACTAAGCTTGGAGAACAGCCTGGTCACTAAGCTTAGAGAACAGCTTGGTCACTAAGCTTAGAGAACAGCTTGGTCACTAAGCTTAGAGAACAGCTTGGTCACTAAGCTTGGAGAACAGCTTGGTCACTAAGCTTAGAGAACAGCTTGGTCACTAAGCTTAGAGAACAGCTTGGTCACTAAGCTTAGAGAACAGCTTGGTCACTAAGCTTGGAGAACAGCCTGGTCACTAAGCTTAGAGAACAGCTTGGTCACTAAGCTTAGAGAACAGCTTGGTCACTAAGCTTGGAGAACAGCCTGGTCACTAAGCGTTCTTATAACATCAATGGACTGTTAATCCAGAAAAGTGTGCACATTAGTAGTGTAAGAATGGTATATAATACCGACAAGATGAAATTAAGACACATGTGCAACATCTGGGTATCTTTATTGTAGACGTTTCGCCATCCAGTGGCTTTTTCAATACAAATTCTAGGACATAACTTGAAGACAGTAGAACTATGTACAGAAGATGAGGTAATCAGTCCCTCAACCTAGGAGTAGGTGCGAAAAGCACCATAGTCGTGGAGATTCTCCACGACTATGGTGCATCTGATGATCTACCGGGTGGGGTTATAGAGTCTAAAATCTTGGGTAGCTTGGAAGGGAGATTGAATAAGTTGTGAGCAGACCTTCTACAGTGTTCTTCCATTCCTATGTTCTTATGTGGGATAGCGATGAAGTTTCTTGGCAAGTGGTTCAGCTATGTTATAGAAGCCACTATTCTGGTTAAAGTTGTCGGATATAGAAATAAGTGATGATTTCAGGATTCTTCGGTATTGAGTGTTGGTATTGAGTGTTTGACATCAGTAGTGTGCTGCGACCTTACTACAACTGACTGCCAGACGTACGATTACCGCGTCTTTTATCCATCATCAGACAAGATACTCCAGATGTTGCCCTATCATTTTCCATCAGGCAAGTCATGAACAAGCCGGAAGAGAAAGAGAAGAGGAGCAGAGGAAGGAGAAAAGATTTATTCTTTTACTAAGATCACTGTCAACACCGCAAAACCTTTGATGAGTTTGGGGAGTGTTTATACTCCCGGAGCCCGGCCATGGGCCAGGCTCTGGGAGTATAGTTTTGCTGCAGAGTGCGAGGTGGAGGCACTGATGTGGAGAAGAACATGACCTTAACCTAGAGTCACCTGGGTATAAGTCTATTACGATGTGCATGAACGGATGTGGGTAGCGCCACAGCCCGGGTACTCATGTTACAGCTGCATAAGACCTGCGCACGCATCTGCTGTGTGTGTTTATGTTGGAGTGGGTGTTGCTATGCCGCTCCCACGCACGACCCTACCACATGTATACACATCCTCACAACACTCATCTACAACTACTAACATCAGCTTTATTTTACCTGACACACTTCAAGTGAACCATCCAGTGTGACAGAATATGAGTAATATAACCGACACAAATAACTTGCACACAAAAGAGAGAAAGGCAATTAGGTACCTGGGTGTTAGTTGACTGGTGTGGGTGGCATCCTGGGGGACAAGATTGAAGGACTACAATGGAAATAAGCCAGAGTCCTCGATGACGCACTGACTTTCTTTGGTTATCCTGGGAGGCTAACCCTCCGGGGTTAAAAATCCCAACAAAATTTTCTCTTTCTCTGACGACGTTTCGGTCCGACTTGGACCACTTACGTAGTCCAACGTACGAACCACAGCCCGGTTGATCGTGTACTGACTTTAGGTATCTATCCAGCTCCCTCTTGATGGCAGCCAGGGGTCTACTGGTAATGTCCCTTGTCCCTGGTGAGAGGCTATGTAACTGTATTGAGCCCTAGATCAACCCTGGTCAACCAGGCTGTCGTTGTTAGCAGACTGCAGGCCCCTGGCTAATCTGTCTACCAGTTGTCAATACCGGGGATCATCACGTCTCCTGGTTGATGACTTAATCACTCTTCACAATAACAACGAACAATTCAACGTAGGTAACACAGCCCATTTGATTTATTAACAGCGGTTTCCTCTTGAAAACTGGAGTGTTTGTATCGGATATATTTCTGATACCTGCTGGTAGTAGGCTGAAGAGTCTTGGACTGCTGGTAGTAGGTTGAAGAGTCTTGGACTGCTGGTAGTAGGTTGAAGAGTCTTTGACTGCTGGTAGTAGGTTGAAGAGTCTTGGACTGCTGGTAGTAGGTTGAAGAGTCTTTGACTGCTGGTAGTAGGTTGAAGAGTCTTGGACTGCTGGTAGTAGGTTGAAGAGTCTTGGACTGCTGACAGTAGGTTGAAGAGTCTTGGACTGCTGGTAGTAGGTTGAAGAGTCTTGGACTGCTGACAGTAGGTTGAAGAGTCTTGGACTGCTGGTAGTAGGTTGAAGAGTCTTGGACTGCTGGTAGTAGGCTGAAGAGTCTTGGACTGCTGGTAGTAGGTTGAAGAGTCTTTGACTGCTGGTAGTAGGTTGAAGAGTCTTGGACTGCTGGTAGTAGGCTGAAGAGTCTTGGACTGCTGGTAGTAGGTTGAAGAGTCTTGGACTGCTGGTAGTAGGCTGAAGAGTCTTGGACTGCTGGTAGTAGGTTGAAGAGTCTTTGACTGCTGGTAGTAGGTTGAAGAGTCTTGGACTGCTGGTAGTAGGCTGAAGAGTCTTGGACTGCTGGTAGTAGGTTGAAGAGTCTTGGACTGCTGGTAGTAGGTTGAAGAGTCTTGGACTGCTGGTAGTAGGTTGAAGAGTCTTGGACTGCTGGTAGTAGGTTGAAGAGTCTTGGACTGCTGGTAGTAGGTTGAAGAGTCTTGGACTGCTGGTAGTAGGTTGAAGAGTCTTGGACTGCT
Source organism: Cherax quadricarinatus (assembly GCF_038502225.1). Classification (NCBI taxonomy): domain Eukaryota; kingdom Metazoa; phylum Arthropoda; class Malacostraca; order Decapoda; family Parastacidae; genus Cherax; species Cherax quadricarinatus. Next base: position 5,491,201 of record NC_091372.1, read on the forward strand.
GGTAGTAGGTTGAAGAGTCTTGGACTGCTGGTAGTAGGTTGAAGAGTCTTGGACTGCTGACAGTAGGTTGAAGAGTCTTGGACTGCTGGTAGTAGGTTGAAGAGTCTTGGACTGCTGGTAGTAGGTTGAAGAGTCTTGGACTGCTGACAGTAGGTTGAAGAGTCTTGGACTGCTGGTAGTAGGTTGAAGAGTCTTGGACTGCTGGTAGTAGGTTGAAGAGTCTTGGACTGCTGGTAGTAGGTTGAAGAGTCTTGGACTGCTGGTAGTAGGTTGAAGAGTCTTGGACTGCTGGTAGTAGGTTGAAGAGTCTTGGACTGCTGGTAGTAGGTTGAAGAGTCTTGGACTGCTGGTAGTAGGCTGAAGAGTCTTGGACTGCTGGTAGTAGGTTGAAGAGTCTTGGACTGCTGGTAGTAGGTTGAAGAGTCTTGGACTGCTGGTAGTAGGTTGAAGAGTCTTGGACTGCTGGTAGTAGGTTGAAGAGTCTTGGACTGCTGGTAGTAGGTTGAAGAGTCTTGGACTGCTGGTAGTAGGTTGAAGAGTCTTGGACTGCTGGTAGTAGGTTGAAGAGTCTTGGACTGCTGGTAGTAGGTTGAAGAGTCTTGGACTGCTGACAGTAGGTTGAAGAGTCTTGGACTGCTGGTAGTAGGTTGAAGAGTCTTGGACTGCTGGTAGTAGGTTGAAGAGTCTTGGACTGCTGACAGTAGGTTGAAGAGTCTTGGACTGCTGGTAGTAGGTTGAAGAGTCTTGGACTGCTGGTAGTAGGTTGAAGAGTCTTGGACTGCTGGTAGTAGGTTGAAGAGTCTTGGACTGCTGGTAGTAGGTTGAAGAGTCTTGGACTGCTGGTAGTAGGTTGAAGAGTCTTGGACTGCTGGTAGTAGGTTGAAGAGTCTTGGACTGCTGGTAGTAGGTTGAAGAGTCTTGGACTGCTGGTAGTAGGTTGAAGAGTCTTGGACTGCTGGTAGTAGGTTGAAGAGTCTTGGACTGCTGGTAGTAGGTTGAAGAGTCTTGGACTGCTGGTAGTAGGTTGAAGAGTCTTGGACTGCTGGTAGTAGGTTGAAGAGTCTTGGACTGCTGGTAGTAGGTTGAAGAGTCTTGGACTGCTGACAGTAGGTTGAAGAGTCTTGGACTGCTGGTAGTAGGTTGAAGAGTCTTGGACTGCTGGTAGTAGGTTGAAGAGTCTTGGACTGCTGGTAGTAGGTTGAAGAGTCTTGGACTGCTGGTAGTAGGTTGAAGAGTCTTGGACTGCTGGTAGTAGGTTGAAGAGTCTTGGACTGCTGGTAGTAGGTTGAAGAGTCTTGGACTGCTGGTAGTAGGTTGAAGAGTCTTGGACTGCTGGTAGTAGGTTGAAGAGTCTTGGACTGCTGGTAGTAGGTTGAAGAGTCTTGGACTGCTGGTAGTAGGTTGAAGAGTCTTGGACTGCTGGTAGTAGGTTGAAGAGTCTTGGACTGCTGGTAGTAGGTTGAAGAGTCTTGGACTGCTGGTAGTAGGTTGAAGAGTCTTGGACTGCTGACAGTAGGTTGAAGAGTCTTGGACTGCTGGTAGTAGGCTGAAGAGTCTTGGACTGCTGGTAGTAGGTTGAAGAGTCTTGGACTGCTGGTAGTAGGTTGAAGAGTCTTGGACTGCTGGTAGTAGGTTGAAGAGTCTTGGACTGCTGGTAGTAGGTTGAAGAGTCTTGGACTGCTGGTAGTAGGCTGAAGAGTCTTGGACTGCTGGAAGTAGGTTGAAGAGTCTTGGACGGCTGGTAGTAGGTTGAAGAGTCTTGCACTGCTGGTAGTAGGTTGAAGAGTCTTGGACTGCTGGTAGTAGGTTGAAGAGTCTTGGACTGCTGGTAGTAGGTTGAAGAGTCTTGGACTGCTGGTAGTAGGTTGAAGAGTCTTGGACTGCTGGAAGTAGGTTGAAGAGTCTTGGACTGCTGGTAGTAGGTTGAAGAGTCTTGGACTGCTGGTAGTAGGTTGAAGAGTCTTGGACTGCTGGTAGTAGGTTGAAGAGTCTTGGACTGCTGGTAGTAGGTTGAAGAGTCTTGGACTGCTGGTAGTAGGTTGAAGAGTCTTGGACTGCTGGTAGTAGGTTGAAGAGTCTTGGACTGCTGGTAGTAGGTTGAAGAGTCTTGGACTGCTGGTAGTAGGTTGAAGAGTCTTGGACTACTGGTAGTAGGTTGAAGAGTCTTGGACTGCTGATAGTAGGTTGAAGAGTCTTGGACTGCTGGTAGTAGGTTGAAGAGTCTTGGACTGCTGATAGTAGGTTGAAGAGTCTTGGACTGCTGATAGTAGGTTGAAGAGTCTTGGACTGCTGGTAGTAGGTTGAAGAGTCTTGGACTGCTGGTAGTAGGTTGAAGAGTCTTGGACTGCTGGTAGTAGGTTGAAGAGTCTTGGACTGCTGGTAGTAGGTTGAAGAGTCTTGGACTGCTGGTAGTAGGTTGAAGAGTCTTGGGTAGTAGGTTGAAGAGTCTTGGACTGCTGGTAGTAGGTTGAAGAGTCTTGGACTGCTGGTAGTAGGTTGAAGAGTCTTGGACTGCTGGTAGTAGGTTGAAGAGTCTTGGACTGCTGGTAGTAGGTTGAAGAGTCTTGGAGTAGTTGAAGAGTCTTGGACTGCTGGTAGTAGGTTGAAGAGTCTTGGACTGCTGGTAGTAGGTTGAAGAGTCTTGCACTGCTGGTAGTAGGCTGAAGAGTCTTGGACTGCTGGCAGTAGGTTGAAGAGTCTTGGACTGCTGGTAGTAGGTTGAAGAGTCTTGGACTGCTGGTAGTAGGTTGAAGAGTCTTGGACTGCTGGTAGTAGGTTGAAGAGTCTTGGACTGCTGGTAGTAGGTTGAAGAGTCTTGGACTGCTGGTAGTAGGTTGAAGAGTCTTGGACTGCTGGTAGTAGGTTGAAGAGTCTTGGACTGCTGGTAGTAGGTTGAAGAGTCTTGGACTGCTGACAGTAGGTTGAAGAGTCTTGGACTGCTGGTAGTAGGTTGAAGAGTCTTGGACTGCTGACAGTAGGTTGAAGAGTCTTGGACTGCTGGTAGTAGGTTGAAGAGTCTTGGACTGCTGGTAGTAGGTTGAAGAGTCTTCGACTGCTGACAGTAGGTTGAAGAGTCTTGGACTGCTGGTAGTAGGTTGAAGAGTCTTGGACTGCTGGTAGTAGGTTGAAGAGTCTTGGACTGCTGGTAGTAGGTTGAAGAGTCTTGGACTGCTGGTAGTAGGTTGAAGAGTCTTGGACTGCTGGTAGTAGGTTGAAGAGTCTTGGACTGCTGGTAGTAGGTTGAAGAGTCTTGGACTGCTGGTAGTAGGTTGAAGAGTCTTGGACTGCTGGTAGTAGGTTGAAGAGTCTTGGACTGCTGGTAGTAGGTTGAAGAGTCTTGGACTGCTGGTAGTAGGTTGAAGAGTCTTGGACTGCTGGTAGTAGGTTGAAGAGTCTTGGACTGCTGGTAGTAGGTTGAAGAGTCTTGGACTGCTGGTAGTAGGTTGAAGAGTCTTGGACTGCTGACAGTAGGTTGAAGAGTCTTGGACTGCTGGTAGTAGGTTGAAGAGTCTTGGACTGCTGGTAGTAGGTTGAAGAGTCTTGGACTGCTGGTAGTAGGTTGAAGAGTCTTGGACTGCTGGTAGTAGGTTGAAGAGTCTTGGACTGCTGGTAGTAGGTTGAAGAGTCTTGGACTGCTGGTAGTAGGTTGAAGAGTCTTGGACTGCTGGTAGTAGGTTGAAGAGTCTTGGACTGCTGGTAGTAGGTTGAAGAGTCTTGGACTGCTGGTAGTAGGTTGAAGAGTCTTGGACTGCTGGTAGTAGGTTGAAGAGTCTTGGACTGCTGGTAGTAGGTTGAAGAGTCTTGGACTGCTGGTAGTAGGTTGAAGAGTCTTGGACTGCTGGTAGTAGGTTGAAGAGTCTTGGACTGCTGACAGTAGGTTGAAGAGTCTTGGACTGCTGGTAGTAGGCTGAAGAGTCTTGGACTGCTGGTAGTAGGTTGAAGAGTCTTGGACTGCTGGTAGTAGGTTGAAGAGTCTTGGACTGCTGGTAGTAGGTTGAAGAGTCTTGGACTGCTGGTAGTAGGTTGAAGAGTCTTGGACTGCTGGTAGTAGGCTGAAGAGTCTTGGACTGCTGGAAGTAGGTTGAAGAGTCTTGGACGGCTGGTAGTAGGTTGAAGAGTCTTGCACTGCTGGTAGTAGGTTGAAGAGTCTTGGACTGCTGGTAGTAGGTTGAAGAGTCTTGGACTGCTGGTAGTAGGTTGAAGAGTCTTGGACTGCTGGTAGTAGGTTGAAGAGTCTTGGACTGCTGGAAGTAGGTTGAAGAGTCTTGGACTGCTGGTAGTAGGTTGAAGAGTCTTGGACTGCTGGTAGTAGGTTGAAGAGTCTTGGACTGCTGGTAGTAGGTTGAAGAGTCTTGGACTGCTGGTAGTAGGTTGAAGAGTCTTGGACTGCTGGTAGTAGGTTGAAGAGTCTTGGACTGCTGGTAGTAGGTTGAAGAGTCTTGGACTGCTGGAAGTAGGTTGAAGAGTCTTGGACGGCTGGTAGTAGGTTGAAGAGTCTTGGACTGCTGGTAGTAGGTTGAAGAGTCTTGGACTGCTGGTAGTAGGTTGAAGAGTCTTGGACTGCTGGTAGTAGGTTGAAGAGTCTTGGACTGCTGGTAGTAGGTTGAAGAGTCTTGGACTGCTGGTAGTAGGTTGAAGAGTCTTGGACTGCTGGTAGTAGGTTGAAGAGTCTTGGACTGCTGGTAGTAGGTTGAAGAGTCTTGGACTGCTGGTAGTAGGTTGAAGAGTCTTGGACTGCTGGTAGTAGGTTGAAGAGTCTTGGACTGCTGGTAGTAGGTTGAAGAGTCTTTGACTGCTGGTAGTAGGTTGAAGAGTCTTTGACTGCTGGTAGTAGGTTGAAGAGTCTTGGACTGCTGGTAGTAGGTTGAGGAGTCTTGGACTGCTGGTAGTAGGTTGAAGAGTCTTTGACTGCTGGTAGTAGGTTGAAGAGTCTTGGACTGCTGGTAGTAGGTTGAAGAGTCTTGGACTGCTGGTAGTAGGTTGAAGAGTCTTGGACTGCTGGTAGTAGGTTGAAGAGTCTTGGACTGCTGGTAGTAGGTTGAAGAGTCTTGGACTGCTGGTAGTAGGTTGAAGAGTCTTGGACTGCTGGTAGTAGGCTGAAGAGTCTTGGACTGCTGGTAGTAGGTTGAAGAGTCTTGGACTTCTGGTAGTAGGTTGAAGAGTCTTGGACTGCTGGTAGTAGGTTGAAGAGTCTTGGACTGCTGGTAGTAGGTTGAAGAGTCTTGGACTGCTGGTAGTAGGTTGAAGAGTCTTGGACTGCTGGTAGTAGGTTGAAAAGTCTTGGACTGCTGGGAGTAGGTTGAAGAGTCTTTGACTGCTGGTAGTAGGTTGAAGAGTCTTAGACTGCTGGTAGTAGGTTGAAGAGTCTTGGACTGCTGGTAGTAGGTTGAAGAGTCTTGGACTGATGGTAGTAGGTTGAAGAGTTTTGGACTGCTGGTAGTAGGTTGAAGAGTCTTGGACTGCTGGTAGTAGGTTGAAGAGTCTTGGACTGCTGGTAGTAGGTTGAAGAGTCTTGGACTGCTGGTAGTAGGTTGAAGAGTCTTGGACTGCTGGTAGTAGGTTGAAGAGTCTTTGACTGCTGGTAGTAGGTTGAAGAGTCTTTGACTGCTGGTAGTAGGTTGAAGAGTCTTGGACTGCTGGTAGTAGGTTGAAGAGTCTTGGACTGCTGGTAGTAGGTTGAAGAGTCTTGGACTGCTGGTAGTAGGTTGAAGAGTCTTGGACTGCTGGTAGTAGGTTGAAGAGTCTTGGACTGCTGACAGTAGGTTGAAGAGTCTTGGACTGCTGGTAGTAGGTTGAAGAGTCTTGGACTGTTGACAGTAGGTTGAAGAGTCTTGGACTGCTGGTAGTAGGTTGAAGAGTCTTGGACTGCTGGTAGTAGGTTGAAGAGTCTTGGACTGCTGGTAGTAGGTTGAAGTCTTGGACTGCTGACAGTAGGTTGAAGAGTCTTGGACTGCTGGTAGTAGGTTGAAGAGTCTTGGACTGCTGGTAGTAGGTTGAAGAGTCTTGGACTGCTGACATTAGGTTGAAGAGTCTTGGACTGCTGGTAGTAGGTTGAAGAGTCTTGGACTGCTGGTAGTAGGTTGAAGAGTCTTGGACTGCTGGTAGTAGGTTGAAGAGTCTTGGACTGCTGACAATAGGTTGAAGAGTCTTGGACTGCTGGTAGTAGGTTGAAGAGTCTTGGACTGCTGGTAGTAGGTTGAAGAGTCTTGGACTGCTGGTAGTAGGTTGAAGAGTCTTGGACTGCTGACAGTAGGTTGAAGAGTCTTGGACTGCTGGTAGTAGGTTGAAGAGTCTTGGACTGCTGGTAGTAGGTTGAAGAGTCTTGGACTGCTGACAATAGGTTGAAGAGTCTTGGACTGCTGGTAGTAGGTTGAAGAGTCTTGGACTGCTGGTAGTAGGTTGAAGAGTCTTGGACTGCTGGTAGTAGGTTGAAGAGTCTTGGACTGCTGACAGTAGGTTGAAGAGTCTTGGACTGCTGGTAGTAGGTTGAAGAGTCTTGGACTGCTGGTAGTAGGTTGAAGAGTCTTGGACTGCTGGTAGTAGGTTGAAGAGTCTTGGACTGTTGGTAGTAGGTTGAAGAGTCTTGGACTGCTGGTAGTAGGTTGAAGAGTCTTGGACTGCTGATAGTAGGTGTTACACCCTTTTGTTCATTTTAAGTACTGTTTATCACAATGGTATACTTTTACATGTTATTTTTGCTATTTCATTTAATATTATATTCAGGAGTAATTCCATTAGTAGCTAAAATGGATTTACTCGACGTTATAATATTATCTGGTCGTATTACTTAGCTTTGTATTTAGGTAGGTCGTTTAGTGTCAACTGCTGGTGACCTGGCCAAGCACCAGTAGGTGTTTCGAGCTGCTCAACCCCTGTTCCGACCGAGACAAAGTGGGCTGGTAAAGCCTCACAGAGTTCAGTTCATACCTTCCTTTGGACCAGGAAGGGTCGAGGGAAGTATCCACCTCTAAACCACCATTTGCCTCCCTAGAAAATCCCAGGAATTCTCGGGAACTTACTGCTAAGACTTATCTCGGTTGGAGAAGGCGGTTGAGAAGCTCTTAGAGAAAGTGAAGCCAAGTGAGCAAGCCTCTGTAGTGTATGAGGACTTATTGTAAAGTGAACCCTATCATAAGAAATCTATTAATGTGTTAGAGTTTTTAGGCAACGCCTGTGCATGTGCCTATACTAATATTTCGTGACTCGCTCAGAACCATTTGTAAATACTAAACCCAGTACTGTGTTGTTTTAATGAGGAATGGTAAAAGTATTCTACTCATAGTGCAAAATATGAGAAGGTGAATTTAAGTGATTATTATGATTATTAATAAATTAAATAGAAACTAAGAAAATTCCTTTTCCTCTGAAGTGAGTACCTAGACGTACTAAGTTTTTGTTACAAAAAGCACTATAACTCAGGGACCAACTGACTATGTTCGTAACAAAGTGGGGGCCTGTCCGGGATTCGCTCTCTGATCCAAGAGCCAATCCCATGAAAGTGAGCTGCTGTTCAGGTACCCATAAAATTAACTATGGAGGCTCAAATACAACAGTTAATATGTAAGTTAACCTTGGAAGATTTGAAGTCTTTAAAACTTCAGAAGTGCTGGCAAATTGCCGTACGCCTAGGAGTGAAGTATAACAAATATTACACCGCCGAGACCACTCGATCTATTTTGAGCAACATGCTGTTTCCGGAACAAGGGGAGGTGGATAACATTGACGATACTGATGAGGCAAGTCTAATATCTCAATTTGAACACTTGGACCGACCGCTTGGAGCACAAGGATTTGATCTTGGTGGCCTTCCAACTTTCCTACCCTCTGGTGACGTGGCTGAGCCAGAATCAAAGGGAGCTGCTGGTGAGCGGACATCTCTGGGAGAGGTGCCTGAAATTGGGGCATCTAATCGCCCAGTTTCCGACCCTGGTTCACAAGAAGCACCCAGCGCAGGTGCTAGACCCAAGGAAAGACGGGAAAACTTGTATCCTCCAACTCCTCCGCTACCGATTGGGCCCATATCACAGAGCCAGTTCGAAAGAATGGAGCGCCTTATTACTTTACAAATGGCCCAAATAGAAGCCCAAAGGAGGCTGAATGCAGAAGAGTTCGAGAGGGACACCATACTCTACGAACGTCAGCGGCAAAGGGAAGGAGTTGTGAGGCCCGAGGCTCCCAGAAATATTTTCGACATTCATAAAGCAGCATCTTTGGTGCCCAAGTTTTGCGAGTCTGATCTGGACACGTACTTCGATACGTTCGAAAATCAGGCTCGAGCTATGCAGTGGCCCCAAAATTTCTGGGCTGTCTTGTTGCATACGACGCTGACTGGTAAAGCTCGAGAATGTACCGCGGCTTTGCCTTACGAAAAGTACATACAATATGACTCCGTCAAAAAGGTCATACTGGAGACCTATGATCTACTCCCTTTGAGCTACCAGCAAGCCTTCCGTACTCTGCAAAGGTTACCAGGGCAAACTTGGGTGGACTTCGCCAGGCAGAAGAAGGTAGCTTTCGAGAGGTGGCAAAGAGCCTCACAAAGCAACACCGTAAGCAGCTTAACCCAATTAATACTACAAGAGGACTTCTATAATTCTATATCTGGAGATTTGCGGAAGTTCCTGATCGACCGTCCAACACCTGATGTGATGGAGACCGCTGCACTGGCCGATCGCTACGAGATCTCCAGCCAGCTGATCCGTGATAGAACATCCAGAGAAGAAGCAGTAAAATTGGGCCAGAAGGTTCGACCAGTTAAGTCAAGAACAGAACCTCGCCAAAAATTCCTTCAGAAGCAGTGACCTCTCGAACCCTGGATAAGCCATGCAATGGTGACCGGTTTCAACCACGACAGAACCAGGTGGTGTATAAAGTCAGGAAGAATTTGTCCTGTTCATATTGCCAAAAGAGAGGTCATGTGAGAAACCAATGTTATCAGCTGGAAAGGGATAGGAAATATAAGTATCGAGAAGGTGCTCCTGTGCAGATGGTGTCTTCAGTAGCCCACACGCAGGGATGTTTACAGGCGGATCTAGAGCCGGCAGGACCGAAGACTGCTTCACTGAGATGACCAGAGACGAGGGCCATCTCGGGGCAAGAAATTGAAAAGGCAATGAGCCCATATTTTTCAAAAGGAAAAGCTGGTATTGACGAGTGCCAAGTGGTGCCTGCTAAAACCTATAGGGATACGGGGAGTTACTTGACATTGTTAAAAAAGGGAATCCTCTCTTTGTCTGACCGCACTTATACCAAGATAGATGCACTTCTGGAGGCTTATGGAGGAGCCGTTTCTAGAGTTCCCCTCCATAGGATATACCTAGACCTGGGTTGCTATAAAGGATATGCGACTGTCGGTATATCAGATGAAGGATTTCCTATTAAGTCTGCTGACCTACTGATAGGAAATGACCTAAGCTACGAAGGAATCAAGAAAGAACCTCTGGTGATAGAAAATACCTCGGGAGAGGATTACGTGATTGAGGCTCATAGGAAGGACCTATCATTATTTCCGCTGGGAGTTGTCACTAGGTCCATGGCAACGACCAGGTTAACTCCTGAATCAACAGAGGAGGAAGAGGACAAAGCTGATCTGGGTTTGAACCTATTGTTTAGTGCGACCCACTGGCCCAATGATGCGACGTCTGTGTCTGCAGGGCTAGAATCAACTTTAGATTCTTTAGGTGCTAAAAAGTTTAGACCTGAAGATCTAATCCAAGCACAGATGGAAGACCCCTCGTTGGAGAAAGTAAGAAAGCTGTTGATAACGGAAGAAGAGGCCGAGAAACTAGAGGACTGTGTTTATTCTAGTAGGGGTATACTTATGAAGAAATCCACCAGAAGACATTCTCTAGGGGCACCTTTTGCCAAGGCCAAGCATGTATTAATCCTGCCTAGGATTTATCGTGAGCTCGCATTGAAGGTCGCCCATAATAGTCCAATGGGAGGACATCTAGGAGTAAGGAAAACTATGGTAAAGTTGTCAAAATACTTTTTTTGGCCTAGAATGCGGGAAACCGTGGTGGAACATCTTCGCAGTTGCCGGGTCTGTCAGACCATCGGTAAACCTGCTCATACCCCACCTCCAGCTCCTCTCTGTCCTATCACCTCAGATGGCGAGCCTTTTTCCCGTTTAATCATCGATTGCGTAGGTCCACTTCCCAGGACCAAGGCGGGGAATCAGTACCTATTCACTATAATGGATTCTGCCACCCGTTACCCCGAAGCCATTCCCATGAGGAAAATAAATGCTCGCGCAATAGTCCGCGCTTTAATAAAGTTTTTCTCACAGGTAGGGCTGCCTCGTGAGATCCAGTCTGATCAAGGATCAAACTTCACTTCAAAAATCTTCAAGGAGGCCATGTCACGCCTTGGTGTAACAGTAGGTTGAAGAGTCTTGGACTGCTGGTAGTAGGTTGAAGAGTCTTGGACTCCTGGTAGTAGGTTGAAGAGTCTTGGACTCCTGGTAGTAGGTTGAAGAGTCTTGGACTCCTGGTAGTAGGTTGAAGAGTCTTGGACTGCTGATAGTAGGTTGAAGAGTCTTGGACTGCTGATAGTAGGTTGAAAAGTCTTGGATTGCTGGTAGTAGGTTGAAGAGTCTTGGACTCCTGGTAGTAGGTTGAAGAGCCTTTGACTGCTGGCAGTAGGTTGAAGAGTCTTGGACTGCTGGTAGTAGGTTGAAGAGTCTTGGACTGCTGGTAGTAGACTGAAGAGTCTTGGACTGCTGGTAGTAAGCTGAAGAGTCTTGGACTGCTGGTAGTAGGCTGAAGAGTCTTGAACTGCTGGTAGTAGGTTGAAGAGTCTTGGACTGCTGGTAGTAGACTGAAGAGTCTTGGACTGCTGGTAGTAGGTTGAAGAGTCTTGGACTGCTGATAGTAGGCTGAAGAGTCTTGGACTGCTGGTAGTAGGTTGAAGAGTCTTGGACTGCTGGTAGTAGGTTGAAGAGTTTTGGACTGCTGGTAGTAGGTTGAAGAGTCTTGAACTGCTAGTAGTAGGCTGAAGAGTCTTGGACTGCTGGTAGTAGGTTGAAGAGTCTTGGACTGCTGGTAGGTTGAAGAGTCTTGGACTGCTGGCAGTAGGTTGAAGAGTCTTGGACTGCTAGTAGTAGGTTGAAGAGTCTTGGACTGCTAGTAGTAGGTTGAAGAGTCTTGGACTGCTGGTAGTAGGTTGAAGAGTCTTGGACTGCTGGTAGTAGGTTGAAGAGTCTTGGACTGCTGGTAGTAGGTTGAAGAGTCTTGGACTGCTGGTAGTAGGTTGAAGAGTCTTGGACTGCTAGTAGTAGGCTGAAGTCTCTTGGACTGCTGGTAGTAGGCTGAAGAGTCTTGAACTGCTAGTAGTAGGCTGAAGAGTTTTGGACTGCTAGCAGTAGGCTGAAGAGTCTTGAACTGCTAGTAGTAGGCTGAAGAGTCTTGGACTGCTAGTAGTAGGCTGAAGAGTCTTGGACTGCTGGTAGTAGGCTGAAGAGTCTTGAACTGCTAGTAGTAGGCTGAAGAGTTTTGGACTGCTAGCAGTAGGCTGAAGAGTCTTGAACTGCTAGTAGTAGGCTGAAGAGTCTTTAACTGTTAGTAGTAGGCTGAAGAGTCTTGAACTGCTAGTAGTAGGCTGAAGAGTCTTGGACTGCTAGTAGTAGGCTGAAGAGTCTTGGACTGCTAGTAGTAGGCTGAAGAGTCTTGGACTGCTAGTAGTAGGCTGAAGAGTCTTGGACTGCTAGTAGTAGGCTGAAGAGTCTTGGACTGCTAGTAGTAGGCTGAAGAGTCTTGGACTGCTAGTAGTAGGCTGAAGAGTCTTGGACTGCTAGTAGTAGGCTGAAGAGTCTTGGACAGCTAGTAGTAGGCTGAAGAGTCTTGGACTGCTAGTAGTAGGCTGAAGAGTCTTGGACTGCTAGTAGTAGGCTGAAGAGTCTTGGACTGCTGGTAGTAGGCTGAAGAGTCTTGGACTGCTAGTAGTAGGCTGAAGAGTCTTGGACTGCTAGTAGTAGGCTGAAGAGTCTTGGACTGCTAGTAGTAGGCTGAAGAGTCTTGGACTGCTAGTAGTAGGCTGAAGAGTCTTGGACTGCTGGTAGTAGGCTGAAGAGTCTTGGACTGCTAGTAGTAGGCTGAAGAGTCTTGGACTGCTAGTAGTAGGCTGAAGAGTCTTGGACTGCTAGTAGTAGGCTGAAGAGTCTTGGACTGCTGGTAGTAGGCTGAAGAGTCTTGGACTGCTAGTAGTAGGCTGAAGAGTCTTGGACTGCTAGTAGTAGGCTGAAGAGTCTTGGACTGCTAGTAGTAGGCTGAAGAGTCTTGGACTGCTAGTAGTAGGCTGAAGAGTCTTGGACTGCTAGTAGAAGGCTGAAGAGTCTTGGACTGCTAGTAGTAGGCTGAAGAGTCTTGGACTGCTAGTAGTAGGCTGAAGAGTCTTGGACTGCTAGTAGTAGGCTGAAGAGTCTTGGACTGCTAGTAGTAGGCTGAAGAGTCTTGGACTGTTAGTAGTAGGCTGAAGTCTTGGACTGCTAGTAGTAGGCTGAAGAGTCTTGGACTGCTGGTAGTAGGCTGAAGAGTCTTGGACTGCTAGTAGTAGGCTGAAGAGTCTTGGACTGCTAGTAGTAGGCTGAAGAGTCTTGGACTGCTAGTAGTAGGCTGAAGAGTCTTGGACTGCTAGTAGTAGGCTGAAGTCTTGGACTGCTAGTAGTAGGCTGAAGAGTCTTGGACTGCTGGTAGTAGGCTGAAGAGTCTTGGACTGCTAGTAGTAGGCTGAAGTCTTGGACTGCTAGTAGTAGGCTGAAGTCTTGGACTGCTAGTAGTAGGCTGAAGAGTCTTGGACTGCTGGCAGTAGGCTGAAGAGTCTTGGACTGCTAGTAGTAGGCTGAAGAGTCTTGGACTGCTAGTAGTAGGCTGAAGAGTCTTGGACTGCTAGTAGTAGGCTGAAGAGTCTTGGACTGCTAGTAGTAGGCTGAAGTCTTGGACTGCTAGTAGTAGGCTGAAGAGTCTTGGACTGCTGGTAGTAGGCTGAAGAGTCTTGGACTGCTGGTAGTAGGCTGAAGAGTCTTGGACTGCTAGTAGTAGGCTGAAGAGTCTTGGACTGCTAGTAGTAGGCTGAAGAGTCTTGGACTGCTAGTAGTAGGCTGAAGAGTCTTGGACTGCTAGTAGTAGGCTGAAGAGTCTTGGACTGCGGATGCTGGCATTGCTCTTTGTGTCCATGGCACCTTTAATTTTCACCATTGTTTATCCTACACTTGCTCAAGTATCTCTCACTCCAGTAAGTTGTAATAGCGTGTGGACTGGGGATCAGACCCCTGAGTGTGTTTTCCATGTATATGCTATCAGGTATGTCCGCTCTAGAGAGTGCATTCATACTATCAGGTATGTCCGCTCTAGAGAGTGCATTCTAAGTGCTTTGAGGCGTTCCCTAGTAGTTTATATGTTTTATTGGTATAAACCTTTGTAACAGATACCGACAAATTGGTTCGAAAAGACAGGTGAGCAAACACTAGGACATATTACAAAACGTTTCGATCTTGTTAGAAGCAATCAAGGTCTCAGGACCGAAACGTTTTCTAGTAAATATGTCAGTGTTCGTCCATATGTTTTTTTTTAAACAAATGTGTTATTTACTCTTATGCAGACAGTAAAAGAACTCAGTACATTTTCCAGTTCTTTTATCTCTCCTTCCTTAGAAGACTGTCAGCACAGAACAACATCACTGGATGACAAAACGTCTACAATAAAGATACCCAGATGTTGCACATGTGTCTTAATTTCAACATTACTGACGGAAGAGCACAAGTGATTTCAACTGTGTCATCACAAGCTTAGATTCTCTGTGTTTTGAAAGTTCTCATAATTCTTCCGTGTCATTTTCCAGGCATCTGTTGCACCTTACTACGATAACCCATCATTCCAAACACCTTCAACGAGGGTTTTGTTAAAAAAAGATGAACTGGCTGCTACACTGTGTTTGTTTTGAGTTCTTCATTGTTTCTACGTCTAAGAAGTGAGAGTCGTGAAGATGACTGAAGAAGGAACACTGCAGCAGGCCTACTGACCCACGCGAAGCAGGTCCATGTCCCCCATCCCCCGGATTAGCCCAATGACCCACCTAGTCAGGTCACTTCCATTTAAGGAAGGAGTAAGACATCAGACCTAGTAGCACAAGCTAGTCAGGTCCAACTCGCACCCACTCATGTATTTATCCAACCTATTTTTAAAACTACACAACGTTTTAGCTTCTATAACTGTACTCGGGAGTTTGTTCCACTCATCCTTAGATCAAGAGCCCCTCACCAACATCAAGGAACCTTCTTTGAAAGGTCCCTTTGAAAAAAAATCTACTGAACACAATAGTATTTCGTTCCTTCCAGAGTTTCAGCAATTTTGTCATTATGATCTAAGAGTCGTGAGAGACATGAACCTCGTACTCTGAATGTCAAGGTGGGTTATCCAGGTCAGGCTTTTCATAAATCATCATACTGGCCTCTCAGTATCCTATCAGGACGTTTCCAAGGTGTGATAGTTTGTAGTGTTTACCACCGTTGTGTTTTCCTGCTTGTGAAGGTGTAATAGCTTGTAGTGTTTACCATTGTTGTGTTGTCTTGCTTGTGAAGGTGTGATAGTCTGTAGTGCTTACCACTGCAGTGTTGCCTTGCTTGTGAAGGTGTGATAGTGCTTACCACTGCAGTGTTGCCTTGCTTGTGAAGGTGTGATAGTGCTTACCACTGCAGTGTTGCCTTGCTTGTGAAGGTGTGATAGTGCTTACCACTGCAGTGTTGCCTTGCTTGTGAAGGTGTGATAGTCTGTAGTGTTGTCTTGCTTGTGAAGGTGTGATAGTCTGTAGTGTTGTCTTGCTTGTAAAGGTGTGATAGTCTGTAGTGTTTACCACTGCAGTGTTGTCTTGCTTGTGAAGGTGTGATAGTCTGTAGTGTTTACCACTGCAGTGTTGCCTTGCTTGTGAAGGTGTGATAGTGTTTACCACTGCAGTGTTGTCTTGCTTGTGAAGGTGTGATAGTCTGTAGTGTTTACCACTGCAGTGTTGTCTTGCTTGTGAAGGTGTGATAGTGTTTACCACTGCAGTGTTGTCTTGCTTGTGAAGGTGTGATAGTCTGTAGTGTTTACCACTGCAGTGTTGTCTTGCTTGTGAAGGTGTGATAGTCTGTAGTGTTTACCACTGCAGTGTTGTCTTGCTTGTGAAGGTGTGATACAACGTCTGCACTTAAATTTAAGCTCCTCCTTAAACCAAATTAATGTGGTTATAATTATGACCTTAATTTTTAAAGTGGAGTGTTAAGCCAACGGAAGGTCTCGGTCAAATGACCAAAAGCTCCAGTTGTGGGTCATCACATGACTTAAGACCCGCGTCAGGAAACACTTGTCCTGTTTCCTGACAAACAATACCTAACTTAACCTCCTCAAACCTATTATTTCACACACAGTCGTCATTGTGAAAGAAGTGTGATCCTGTCTCAGAGAGAGAGAGAGAGAGAGAGAGAGAGAGAGAGAGAGAGAGAGAGAGAGAGAGAGAGAGAGAGAGAGAGAGAGAGATAGAGAGAGAGAGAGACAGACAGACAGACAGAGACAGAGAGACAGACAGACAGACAGAGAGAGAGAGAGACAGACAGACAGAGACAGAGAGACAGACAGACAGACAGAGAAATAGGAGGCTGATATAACGCAGGATTGATGACAGCAACAGATGATGTGTGTAGTGACAGGTGTATGTTGTAGCAACCATCAGTAACAAGTGTTGGTGCTGGTTGTTAGTAACACACACAAGTGTTGGTGCTGGTTGTTAGTAACACACACAAGTGTTGGTGCTGGTTGTTAGTAACACACACAAGTGTTGGTGCTGGTTGTTAGTAACACACACAAGTGTTGGTGCTGGTTGTTAGTAACACACACAAGTGTTGGTGCTGGTTGTTAGTAACACACACAAGTGTTGGTGCTGGTTGTTAGTAACACACACAAGTGTTGGTGCTGGTTGTTAGTAACACACACAAGTGTTGGTGCTGGTTGTTAGTAACACACACAAGTGTTGGTGCTGGTTGTTAGTAACACACACAAGTGTTGGTGCTGGTTGTTAGTAACACACACAAGTGTTGGTGCTGGTTGTTAGTAACACACACAAGTGTTGGTGCTGGTTGTTAGTAACACACACAAGTGTTGGTGCTGGTTGTTAGTAACACACACAAGTGTTGGTGCTGGTTGTTAGTAACACACACAAGTGTTGGTGCTGGTTGTTAGTAACACACACAAGTGT
The DNA here is from genome assembly GCF_038502225.1 of Cherax quadricarinatus. Lineage (NCBI taxonomy): Eukaryota > Metazoa > Arthropoda > Malacostraca > Decapoda > Parastacidae > Cherax > Cherax quadricarinatus. The sequence goes on from NC_091372.1 coordinate 5,507,425, forward strand.
TGGTGCTGGTTGTTAGTAACACACACAAGTGTTGGTGCTGGTTGTTAGTAACACACACAAGTGTTGGTGCTGGTTGTTAGTAACACACACAAGTGTTGGTGCTGGTTGTTTGTAACACACACAAGTGTTGCTACTGGTTGTCAGTAACACACACAAGTGTTGGTGCTGGTTGTTTGTAACACACACAAGTGTTGGTGCTGGTTGTCAGTAACACACACAAGTGTTGGTGCTGGTTGTTAGTAACACACACAAGTGTTGGTGCTGGTTGTTAGTAACACACACAAGTGTTGGTGCTGGTTGTTAGTAACACACACAAGTGTTGGTGCTGGTTGTTTGTAACACACACAAGTGTTGGTGCTGGTTGTTTGTAACACACACAAGTGTTGGTGCTGGTTGTCAGTAACACACACAAGTGTTGGTGCTGGTTGTTAGTAACACACACAAGTGTTGGTGCTGGTTGTTAGTAACACACACAAGTGTTGGTGCTGGTTGTTTGTAACACACACAAGTGTTGGTGCTGGTTGTTTGTAACACACACAAGTGTTGGTGCTGGTTGTCAGTAACACACACAAGTGTTGGTGCTGGTTGTTAGTAACACACACAAGTGTTGGTGCTGGTTGTTAGTAACACACACAAGTGTTGCTACTGGTTGTCAGTAACACACACAAGTGTTGGTGCTGGTTGTTAGTAACACACACAAGTGTTGGTGCTGGTTGTTAGTAACACACACAAGTGTTGGTGCCGGTTGTTAGTAACACACACAAGTGTTGGTCCTGGTTGTCAGTAACACACAAGTATTGGTGCTGGTTGTCAGTAACACACACAAGTGTTGGTGCTGGTTGTCAGTAACACACACAAGTGTTGGTCCTGGTTGTCAGTAACACACAAGTATTGGTACTGGTTGTCAGTAACACACACAAGTGTTGCTACTGGTTGTCAGTAACACACACAAGTATTGGTGCTGGTTGTCAGTAACACACACAAGTGTTGCTCCTGGTTGTCAGTAACACACACAAGTATTGATGCTGGTTGTCAGTAACACACACAAGTGTTGCTACTGGTTGTCAGTAACACACACAAGTATTGGTGCTGGTTGTCAGTAACACACACAAGTGTTGCTCCTGGTTGTCAGTAACACACACAAGTATTGGTGCTGGTTGTCAGTAACACACACGTGTTGGTGCTAGCTGTTACTAAAACACACAAGTGTTGGTGTTGTCAGTAACACACACAAGTTGATAAGCAATACGCATGTGCAACAGTTAAGTATCTTTATTCCTAAACATTTCGCCTACACAGAAGGATTCTTCAGTCGAATACAGAGGCAGCAGAAGAGTGGAGATGTAAAAACAACGCAATCAGTCCATCACCATGGAACATAGTTTTGAGGTGGTCTGTCCCTCAGCCTGGAAAAGAGTTCTTCTCCATATTCCGGAAAAATATAAAGTTGAAGCAGGTTAGATTAGGTAAGGTTTGTCAGGAAACAGGACAAGTGCTTCCTGACACAGGTCTTAGTCATATGATGACCCGCCGGTGGAACTTTTGTTCGCGTGACCAAGGACTTCTGCTGGCATACCGGTCAACCCCTTTAAAAATTAAGGTTATAATTATAACCATTTTTATCTAGGTATATATAAAGTGAAGCAAGAGGAGATAGACTTATATACTGTCAAGGTGAGGCGGAGAAAATCTAGATGACAGAAGAGGCGGGAGACACAAGTGGATGTAAGAATGTAATCATGGAGAGGCAGGGTAGCAGACCTACTGGCTACCTCTCTCTCACTTATACCTCTCTCTCACTTATACCTTTCTCACTCGTGCCTTTCTCACCCGTACCTTTCTCAATTCCAACCTTTCTCACCCGTAACTGTTTGTCTGGCAATAAAGTTTCCGAAAATGCTCTCTGTACTAAGACCCCAACAACACTGCCAGGACAATGATACCAACACACTTGTGATAACACTGCCAGTACAACACTGATACCAACACACTTGTGATAACACTGCCAGTACAACACTGATACCAACACACTTGTGATAACACTGCCAGTACAACAATGATACCAACACACTTGTGATAACACTGCCAGGACAACACTGATACCAACACACTTGTGATAACACTGCCAGTACAACACTGATACCAACACACTTGTGATAACACTGCCAGTACAACACTGATACCAACACACTTGTGATAACACTGCCAGTACAACAATGATACCAACACACTTGTAATAACACTGCCAGTACAACACTGATACCAACACTTGTGATAACACTGCCAGTACAACAATGATACCAACACACTTGTAATAACACTGCCAGTACAACACTGATACCAACACTTGTGATAACATTGCCAGTACAACACTGATACCAACACTTGTGATAACACTGCCAGTACAACACTGATACCAACACACTTGTGATAACACTGCCAGTACAACACTGATACCAACACACTTGTGATAACACTGCCAGTACAACAATGATACCAACACACTTGTGATAACACTGCCAGGACAACACTGATACCAACACACTTGTGATAACACTGCCAGTACAACACTGATACCAACACACTTGTGATAACACTGCCAGTACAACACTGATACCAACACACTTGTGATAACACTGCCAGTACAACAATGATACCAACACACTTGTAATAACACTGCCAGTACAACACTGATACCAACACTTGTGATAACACTGCCAGTACAACAATGATACCAACACACTTGTAATAACACTGCCAGTACAACACTGATACCAACACACTTGTGATAACACTGCCAGTACAACACTGATACCAACACACTTGTGATAACACTGCCAGTACAACACTGATACCAACACACTTGTGATAACACTGCCAGTACAACACTGATACCAACACTTGTGATAACACTGCCAGTACAACAATGATACCAACACACTTGTGATAACACTGCCAGTACAACACTGATACCAACACACTTGTAATAACACTGCCAGTACAACAATGATACCAACACACTTGTGATAACACTGCCAGTACAACACTGATACCAACACACTTGTGATAACACTGCCAGTACAACACTGATACCAACACACTTGTGATAACACTGCCAGTACAACACTGATACCAACACACTTGTGATAACACTGCCAGTACAACATTGGTATCAACACACTTGTGATAACACTGCCAGTACAACATTGGTATCAACACACTTGTGATAACATTGCCAGTACAACACTGATACCAACACACTTGTGATAACACTGCCAGTACAACAATGGTATCAACACACTTGTGATAACACTGCCAGTACAACATTGGTATCAACACACTTGTGATAACACTGCCAGTACAACATTGGTATCAACACACTTGTGATAACACTGCCAGTACAACACTGATACCAACACACTTGTGATAACACTGCCAGTACAACAATGATACCAACACACTTGTGATAACACTGCCAGTATAACAATGATACCAACACACTTGTGATAACACTGCTAGTACAACACTGATACCAACACTTGTGATAACACTGCCAGTACAACACTGATACCAACACACTTGTGATAACACTGCCAGTACAACACTGATACCAACACACTTGTGATAACACTGCTAGTACAACACTGATACCAACACTTGTGATAACACTGCCAGTACAACACTGATACCAACACACTTGTGATAACACTGCCAGTACAACACTGATACCAACACACTTGTGATAACACTGCCAGTACAACACTGATACCAACACACTTGTGATAACACTGCTAGTACGACACTGATACCAACACTTGTGATAACACTGCCAGTACAACACTGATACCAACACACTTGTGATAACACTGCCAGTACAACACTGATACCAACACACTTGTGATAACACTGCTAGTACAACACTGATACCAACACTTGTGATAACACTGCCAGTACAACACTGATACCAACACACTTGTGATAACACTGCCAGTACAACACTGATACCAACACACTTGTGATAACACTGCCAGTACAACACTGATACCAACACACTTGTGATAACACTGCTAGTACAACACTGATACCAACACTTGTGATAACACTGCCAGTACAACACTGATACCAACACACTTGTGATAACACTGCCAGTACAACACTGATACCAACACACTTGTGATAACACTGCCAGTACAACACTGATACCAACACACTTGTGATAACACTGCCAGTACAACACTGATACCAACACACTTGTGATAACACTGCCAGTACAACATTGGTATCAACACACTTGTGATAACACTGCCAGTACAACACTGATACCAACACACTTGTGATAACACTGCCAGTACAACACTGATACCAACACACTTGTGATAACAGTGCCAGGACAACACTGATACCAACACACTTGTGAAAACACTGCCAGTACAACAATGATACCAACTCACTTGTGATAACACTGCCAGTACAACACTGATACCAACACACTTGTGATAACATTGCCAGTACAACACTGATACCAACACACTTGTGATAACATTGCCAGTACAACACTGACACCAACACACTTGTGATAACACTACCAGTACAACACTGACACCAACACACTGGTCACAACAACAGTGCCAGGACAACATTGACACCAACAAACTGGTCACAACAACAGTGGCAGGACACCACTGACACTAACAACACTGGTCACAACAACACTGCCAGGACAACACTGACACCAACACACTGGCCACTTCAGCCTGAGGGGTTGGTGGAAGGATATAAGATAATAAAGAAACTTCAGAGTGACAACAGATACAGGTTACCACAAGGAAGCATGATGTAACCTTGAACTTTGGTGCTCTCTCTCTCTCTCTCTCTCTAAAGTAAATATACCATTACTCCTTCCCTCCCTCCAGTCGTTGCAATCTTTGCTTCTCAATCTCTCCGGTGCCTTTTGACAACAACACAATCTCTCTCTCTCACACACACACACACACACACACACACACACACACACACACACACACACACACACACACACACACACACTTTACGAGTAAAACGGTCGTGTATATACACAAGGCTATAAAGCGCTTGGGTGAATGTAAGACGTTCAGACTTGATTCAAGGATTGGAACCCAGGTCCAACCTGGAAACCTGTTACAGGTATGACACTGGTACGTCATGTGGGGTACAGGAAGACACAGAAGGGTAGCTTATACATACATACATAGATACAGACACAAGTACGTATGTACATGTGTGTGTGTACGTACGTTTTGTGATCCCACGTGACACTGACAGTGCAACACACTTGGGTTCCCACTGTATGTAATCCCTCCACTATAATGTAGAATATAATTAATTTTGTTGAATATAAAATACATTTGTCTTGCTTGCTCTTCCTGTCAGTGTCTTGTATCACAGTGGTAAGATACAGGACACATACAGGTAAAGAAGATAATTATTAACACGATATAACAACCTTAATCTGGTTACTCTTGTAGCTTGTGCAGATCTATTTTTAGCTTAGTTTAGGTTTGGTAAGATTTGTCAGGAAACAGTTCAAGTGTTTACTGACGCAGGTCTTAGTCATGTGATGACCCGCAGTTGGTGCATTTTGTCATCTGACCGAAGCCTTCCGCTGGCTAACAGGTCCACCCCTTTAAAAATTATGGTTAGGTTAGGTAGCCTCTCCCTGTCCTCGTCTGTGTTTTTATTCTAATTAGTTTATTATATAATAGGGGCACATGTTATTTAGTCATATATATTATCAAATACTTGATAAAGTCTCGTATAAGTGAAACCTGGTACTAATTAAGGTGTCCTTTTGTCGGATGTGTTGTTTAGCATTTGTTTGTGAGTGCGTGACCTTGTATCAGTTCAGCGACCTCCTCTTCCCCTGCACCACCATCTACCATGCTCCTCTCTACCACAAAAACATCACCACCACATGTTCGTCGTCTCAATGTCAACATCTTTCACCCGACAAGTTCTTGCTACCTTCTTCCTCTTCCCATCTTACCTCTTCCTGCCTCTTGTACTTTAACCCTTGATATACTTTTGCCTTTCTTCCCTCTTCTCCTATCTTCTCTCTCACAATCCACTATCCTGTTTCTCGTCTATAGATAGTGCTAGATACCTCTCACCCTCTGCTTTTTTCTTTGATTCACACACCTAGATAATGCAGGACAGTTCTTAATCTTGACAGATGTAGACAGTTCTGGGTGTGAGCAGCCTGGGTGTGAGCACCTACCATTCTCCTTGGTGCTCTGTCTCGTCTTTAAGAAGACAATCTTTCCTCTCCACAAACTCTTTTCTAAGTTTTTTTTTTAATTAGCATCGTTACATATACTCCAGCATCTATCTACAGTTTGCCCGGATTCACTTTCGGGGGTCACCAACCACCGTGGCCAGGTTCCAGACCAGGCCAGGCCACCCGGATGCTGACCTAATCCACATTTTACTGCAAACTTGGTGGCGTTAATGGCGGCGGTGGTGATCGTGGAGGCGGCGGCGATGTTGGTGGCGGTAATTGATGTTTGTCGTGATGATTATTGTGAAAGTAGTGAAAGTGTATTCATCCTATCGTATTTGTAGGGGTCGAATCTTCGTTCCAATCCCCGACTCCTTAGCTTGTTTTGAGCGCGCGTGCGTGCTTGTGTGTGTGTGTGTGTGTGTGTGTGTGTGTGTGTGTAAGGAGGAGGAGAGAACACAGGTGATGGGGGTAAGAGCCATGTGGCACTCCGGTTACCAGGTCTCATACGGTGCCAAACCAACCCATACTAACATACATCCCTAAACACACACACACACACACACACACACATGCCAGGAGCTATGAATCGACCCCTACAACCACAATTAGGTAAGCACACACACACACACACACACAAACACACACACACACACACACACACACACACACACACACACACACACACACACACACACACACACACAGGAAGCAAAAGCATCGCTTGAAGGCCTCAGATCTACAATAAGTTACTGGACAGAGAACAGTTGTCAGAGATCTGGAAGACGGTGAATGTAGTCACTATATTTAAGCCTTAAACTGTCCAAGCAGATCTACGTTCACATGTGTAGTGCTCCAAAAGTAGATCTATGTTTTGTTTACACATTTCAAATATAACAAAAAAAAACGTAGATCAAATTTTTTTTGAACTTTTTCAAATGTAAAAAAAGATCTATTTTTTTTTACATATTTTTAAATGTTGAAAAAACGTAGATCTACGTTTGGACAGTTTAAGGGTTAAGAGAGGTAAATCCAAGGCCTCGATAACCAAACTGTTACTGCTGGTCACACGCAGTCCAACGTACGAATCACAACCCGGCTAATGAGGAACTGATCTGAGGAACTTACCAAATTACCTCTTGAAGACAGCCAGAGGTTTGTCGGTAATTCCCCATAAGCATAAGGAAGGACGCTGAAAAGTCGGGGACCTCTGACACTCACTGAGTTCTTGCATAGTATACTAGTCGCTTCTCTGCTGTTTACTGGAGGTACTCAGTACTGTCTGCCAAGTCTTGAGATTGCATACTGAGCATTACGGAGAATTATGTATACCTGGAGTATACCTGGAGGGGTTTTCGGGGGTCAGTGCCCCCACAGCCCGGTCTGTGACCAGGCCGTGGGTTCAGGTTTGGCACCAGTACCTTCAGGAACTTCCATGTGTAAATCATAATATACTTTTTCTGGCGTACGTACCAAGGAACACAGTTGAAGGAACTTCACGGTGTTTCAGAGAAAGACTACACTCGGATATGGACAGAATCCAAGATTAGTTAGATAAGTTGTTGTTGCTTGGAAAAAATGCAAGGTTATGAACATTAGGGATGAGGTCAGGGAATCAGACATGTTGTACAGACGCGGGGGAGAGAGGCTGCAGACTTCGCTCAGAAAGACCTGGGAGTAAGCACACTGACAAGCGGATTCACCTAATTGTGGTTGCAGGGGTAGAGTCATAGCTCTTGGTGCCGCCTCTTCACTGGTCGCCACTAGGTCCACTCGCTCCCTGCTCCATGAACTTCATCATACCTTTTCTTAAAGCTATGTATGTATCCTGCCTCCACTACATTATTTTTCAGACTATTCCACTTCCTGACAACTCTATGACTAAAGAAATACTTCCTAACATCCCTGTGGTTCATCTGAGTCTTCAACATCCAACTGCGACCCTTTGTTGCTGTGTCCCATCTCTGAAACATCCTGTTCCCATCCACCTTCTCAATTTCTCTCAGTATTTTATATGTCGTTATCATGTCTTCCCCCCAAATCCCTCCTGTCCTGCAGTGTTGTCAGGTCGACTTTCCATTACCAGATGCATACATCCTCCGGATAACCTACACAGCCAATGCTCGTCCTGCAACTCTACAAGTAGCCTTCAGGAATATCAACAAAGTCATTCCCTGACCTTTACAAGACATAAGTCAGGGCCATCATGGAGTATGCACCACCAACATGGAACTCACACATGAAAAAGCACGTTAAGAAACTGGAGAAAGTGCAGAAGTGTGCAACGAGGCTTGTTCCAGAGATAAGAGGCATGAGGAACCAAGAGAGGATCACGGAACTGAATCTCACGATATTAGAGAGAAGAAAAACTAGGGTTTGAGGAATACGTCTTTCATCACAAAGGCACCATAATAACACAAAATACTCAAGTGAGCACACACACACACATAGACTCAGAAGTGTCCCTGTTTGCAGATGATGAGAAGAATTCAATCGGACGGGGACCAGACAGAACTACAAAGGGGTTTGGACAGGCTGCAGACCTGGTCCAGCAACTGGTTCCTGGAGTTCAACCCCACCAAATGCAAAGTCATGAAGATTGGGGAAGGGCAAAGAAGACCGCAGACGGAGTGCAGTCTAGGGGGCCAGAGACTACAACCCTCACTCAAGGAAAAGGATCTTGGGGTGAGTATAACACCGAGCACATCTCCTGAGGCACACATCAACCAAATAACTGCCGCAGTTTACGGGCACCTAGCAAACTTAAGAACAGCATTCCGACACCTTTGCAAAAGCATTTGACAAATGCGATCATGGCGTAATAGCCCATAAAATACGTGCTAAAGGAATAACTGGGAAAGTGGGGAGATGGATCTTCAACTTCCTAACAAATCGAACACAAAGAGTAGTGGTCAACAGAGTTAAATCGGAGGCTGCCATAGTGAAGAGCTCTGTTCCACAAGGCACAGTACTCGCCCCCATCTTATTCCTTATCCTCATATCAGACATAGACAGAGATATACGCCACAGCACCGTATTATCCTTTGCGGATGATACTAGGATCTGCATGAGGCTGTCATCTGCTGAGGACGCGGTTAATCTCCAAGAAGATATAAACAAAGTTTTCCAATGGGCAACGGTAAACAATATGATGTTCAATGAGGACAAATTCCAACTACTCCGTTATGGAAAACTGGAGGAGATAATAACTAGAACAGAGTATACTACTGACTCCGGCCATACAATAGAGCAGAAAACTAATGTAAGGGACCTGGGAGTAGTAATGTCTGAGGATCTCACTTTCAAGGATCACAACAGTGCCACGATCGCACGTGCAAAGAAAATGATAGGATGGATAATGAGAACTTTCAAAACGAGAGATGCCAAGCCCATGATGATCCTTTTCAAATCACTTGTTCTCTCTAGGCTGGAATACTGCTGTACATTAACATCTCCATTCAAAGCAGGTGAAATCGCAGATCTAGAGAGTGTACAGAGATCCTTTACTGCACGTATAAGTTCTGTCAAGCACCGTAACTACTGGGAACGCTTGGAAGCACTTGACTTGTACTCGTTGGAACGCAGGAGGGAGAGATATATCATAATCTACACTTGGAAAATCTTGGAAGGAATGGTCCCAAATCTGCACACAGAAATCACTCCCTACGAAAGTAAAAGACTGGGCAGGCGATGCAAAATGCCCCCAATAAAAAGTAGGGGCGCCACTGGTACACTAAGAGAAAACACCATAAGTGTCCGGGGCCCAAAACTGTTTAACAGCCTCCCATCAAGCATTAGGGGAATTGCCAATAAACCCCTGACTGCCTTCAAGAGAGAGCTGGACAGATACCTAAAGTCAGTGCCGGATCAGCAGGGCTGTGGCTCGTACGTTGGACTGCGTGCGGCCAGCAGTAACAGCCTAGTTGATCAGGCCCTGATCCATCGGGAGGCCTGGTCATGGACCGGGCCGCGGGGGCGTTGATCCCCGGAATAACCTCCAGGTAACCTTAATAAGGAATCGTCCAGGACACTGTACACTGTGTACGTTAGGCCTATATTGGAATATGCAGCACCAGTTACGAGCCCACACCTAGCCAAGCACGTAAAGAAACTAGAGAAAGTGCAAAGGTTTGCAACAAGACTAGTCCCGGAGCTAAGGGGTATGTCCTACGAGGAGAGGTTAAGGGAAATCGACCTGACGACTCAGGAAGACAGGAGAGATAAAGGGGGTATGATAACGACACAAAATACTAAGAGAAATCGACCACGTAAACAGAGACAGGATGTTCCAAAGATGGGACACAGCAACAAGGGGACACAGTTGGAAGTTGAAGACTCAGATGAACCACAGGGATGTTAGGAAGTATTTTTTCAGTCACAGAGTTGTCAGGAAGTGGAATAGTCTGGGAAGTGATGTAGTGAAGGCAGGATACATACATAGCTTTAAGCAGAGGTATAATAAAGCTCACGGTTCAGGGAGAGTGACTTAGTAGCGACCAGTGAAGAGGCCGAGCCAAGAGCTGTGATTCGACCCCTGCAACCACAACTAGGTGAGTATAACTAGGTTAGTACACACACAAGATTGTTTAAGACATGAAAATGATGAGAAGAAACCCTCCTGATATAAAGTGTCACGAGGATGCAAGTCCCTCCCAAGAAGCTCATTGCTAGTAATCCCTTCCTTAAATCTCTTGTTAGAGCAACTGCTCAAGAAGAAATTTCTCGCCTAACTGGTAGTAATAAGTTATCACAAGTTATATACACTGATGGATCTAAACAGGAGTCTTCTGGCAGGGCTGCATCTGCTCTTGTTGCCACCTCCCTTGTTAAGAACCATAATAAACTTGTTGAACTAGGCATAAGAATTAACAACTGGGCGCCTACACTGCAAACTGAATTGTTTGCAATGGCGCTAAAGCTAACTTATGGCACTGAGCTTGATTCTATCATCATTAATTTATGATTCTATGTCATCACTGAAGGCTCTTAACTCATATAATGACTCCAACATGCTCACTGGAGAAGCCAGGTATATACACTCAAAAATCAGGAACAAAGGAATTAATTGCTATGGATCCCATCACACATTGGATTACTCCTTCATGATAAAGTTGATATGTTAGCCAAGAAGAGTATCCAGAAGGAGAACGTAGAATATAACTTTGGTATAACTGTGTCTAGGATTAGGAATAATATTAGGAGAGAAGTAAATAATGAAAATTATTGTTATAGGAATGCAGTTAGAAGCCTGAGTAGATCTATAACCCACTATGATAACATGAACGTAGAATATGTCTATCGAGCAACGTGCACTGTGAACAGACTGACTGATGTTGTAGTGGCCAGGCTTAGGCTTGGTTACAAGTACTGACTGATGTTGTAGTGGCCAGGCTTAGGCTTGGTTACAAGTACTGACTGATGTTGTAGTGGCCAGACTTAGGCTTGGTTACAAGTACTGACTGATGTTGTAGTGGCCAGACTTAGGCTTGGTTACAAGTACTGACTGATGTTGTAGTGGCCAGACTTAGGCTTGGTTACAAGTACTGACTGATGTTGTAGTGGCCAGACTTAGGCTTGGTTACAAGTACTGACTGATGTTGTAGTGGCCAGACTTAGGCTTGGTTACAAGTACTGACTGATGTTGTAGTGGCCAGACTTAGGCTTGGTTACAAGTACTGACTGATGTTGTAGTGGCCAGGCTTAGGCTTGGTTACAAGTACTGACTGATGTTGTAGTGGCCAGACTTAGGCTTGGTTACAAGTACTGACTGATGTTGTAGTGGCCAGGCTTAGGCTTGGTTACAAGTACTTCTGGCAGTTTGGGAGACACACAGATGATGATCAAACTAAATGTAAATTATGTGATCAGACATATGGTCACTGTCTTGAACACTCTGGGCTTAATTGTCCACTTATTGATAAATACAGAGACAGACAGTATAATAACCTATGTGACATGTCAAGATATCTTATTTATGAAAATAAGACACTAGATATACTATGCAAATTTCCTAAATTTTCTTGTAACATATAAGTGAACTGTAGATATAAATCCAAATGTACACCTGTAACCCTTTAGGGGCCTATTTCCTAGGCCTGTTGTGTATCCATATGCTCTTGCGCTACCGTCCACAGGATGGATATGGGGCGCACAATAAACTAGCAACTTCGGTGGCAAAATCTAATAGAGTATGTATGAACAAGTGTCACGAGTATGGATGAACAAGTGTCACGAGTATGTATTAACAGCAACAAGAATGATAGTCAATAAACACTGGCAGTGTCGCCTCGACTAACATGTCCATCACACAGTTTAACAATAACAGTGAAGAACTTGACACATAATGTGAAGCATGGCTGATCCCGTTCATCTGTTACTTGTTCTGGGGATAATCTTTACGACTGTTACTGCAAGGTCCCTCTCATTCTAACATTGTTACTTCAAGGTCCCTCACATTCTAACATTGTTACTGCAAGGTCCCTCACATTCTAACATTGTCACTTCAGGGTTTCTCACATTCTAACATTGTCACTTCAGTCTCCCTCACATTCTAACACTGTTACTTTGAAGTCATCAGTGCTTGGTCTCAGACCAGGTCTCCCAGGTGTGAAAAGAAATATTACAGTATTAAGTATTATTAAGAAGCACACAGGCAAGTTAAGGTTTGTGTATACTAAATGTAAGTGGAAGGTTTTAAGATTTATCTGTTACCTTAAGTGTTCAAGAAAGAAAAGAATAGTAATCCTTCCTGTGCAAATTAAATAATATGTTTCCATTTTACACTTGTATGACAGGATGGTAGTACCTCCCTGAATGGTTGTTGTCTACCAACCTACTACCTGTGTTTCACACATGACAGGAGGGTAGTACTCCCCTGGATGGTTGCTGTCTACCAACCTACTATGTTTCACACATGACAGGAGGGTAGTACTCCCCTGGATGGTTGCTGTCTACCAACCTACTATGTTTCACACATGACAGGAGGGTAGTACTCCCCTGGATGGTTGTTGTCTACCAACCTACTACCTGTGTTTCACACTTGTATGACAGGATGGTAGTACCTCCCTGGATGGTTGTTGTCTACCAACCTACTACCTGTGTTTCACACTTGTATGACAGGATGGTAGTACCTCCCTGGATGGTTGTCTACCAACCTACTACCTGTGTTTCACACTTGTATGACAGGATGGTAGTACCTCCCTGGATGGTTGTTGTCTACCAACCTACTACCTGTGTTTCACACTTGTATGACAGGATGGTAGTACTTCCCTGGATGGTTGTTGTCTACCAACTTACTATGTTTCACACTTGTATGACAGGATGGTAGTACCTCCCTGGATGGTTGTTGTCTACCAACCTACTACCTGTGTTTCACACTTGCATGACAGGATGGTAGTACCTCCCTGGATGGTTGTTGTCTACCAAACTACTGTGTTTCACACTTGTATGACAGGATGGTAGTACCTCCCTGGATGGTTGTTGTCTACCAACCTACTACCTGTGTTTCACACTTGTATGACAGGATGGTAGTACCTCCCTGGATGGTTGTTTACCAACCTACTACCTGTGTTTCACACTTGTATGACAGAATGGTAATACCTCCCTGGATGGTTGTTGTCTACCAACTTACTATGTTTCACACTCGTATGACAGGATGGTAGTACCTCCCTGGATGGTTGTTGTCTACCAACCTACTACCTGTGTTTGACACTTGTATGACAGGATGGTAGTACTTCCCTGGATGGTTGTTGTCTACCAACTTACTATGTTTCACACTTGTATGACAGGATGGTAGTACCTCCCTGGATGGTTGTCTACCAACCTACTACCTGTGTTTCACATTTGTATGACAGGATGGTAGTACCTCCCTGAATGGTTGTTGTCTACCAACCTACTACCTGTGTTTCACACTTGTATGACAGGATGGTAGTACCTCCCTGGATGGTTGCTATCCACCAACCTAACACTATCCTACACCTTCCCTTTATTTCGAGTCGACCCCTATACACGATTTCACTGTGTAGTATGACAGGTATCTGTTATAACAGAACAAGCTTCACTCTGTACACAGCTGTATCAAGACCTGATAATGATCTACCCTGATCGCAAAGTCCCCCTTCAAATAAAGGTTTGGTGTCCAATAAGGGTGTTTTTTACCATCAGTTTCAATGGTAGAATGGCAGGTGAAGCAACGACGTTTGGGGTTAATAAAGGTGTTTACTTGTAAGTACTTACTACTGGTGTCCTGGGATTCTTTCTCACGTCACTCTTACCTGGAGAAGAAACAACACAGTAGTTAGGTAACTGTTGATAACCATTCTTCTTACTGCTAACCAGCCTCATTCATTTACTTAACCTTACATTCTCATTCTCACTCATCCATTTTCATTCCCCTCATTCATTCTCATTCATTCATTCACATTCTCTTTCATTCATTCTCATTCTCTCATTCATTCGTTTTCATTCTGTTTCATTCTTTCATTCATTAACATTCTCTGTCGTTCTCACCGGGAGCCTGGGAGGGGGGGGGGGGTAACAATCATGTGTACCAGTGAACCTGCTAAGTTATCTTCCTACCTGACAATGCTGTCCGATAAATATCCAGCTAAATTTTATAACTGCACCAGCGCACTTGTTTTAAAAATTACTTATCTCAGTTATAGGCATAAACCAATTATTATTATTATTATTATTATTATTATTATTATTATTATTATAAGGCCCAGGAAGTTATGTAGATGGGTGAAAAATGTGGGTGTACTTCCCTGGTTTAGTGTGTTATTTCATCGATCTTATGTGTCAGTGTGACTGGCTGGCTGGCTGGCTCTCGCTCTCTCTCTCTCTCTCTCTCTCTCTCTCTCTCTCTCGCTCTCGCTCTCTCTCTCTCTCTCTCTCTCTCACTGTAAAGATACATATCAGTCGGGCACTATATGCGTACTACAAACAAGAACCATCATAGGCAAGTAGCGCTGAAATACGCACGTTTGTAAATACGTTATAATGTACAAGAGTGACACTCAAAATTGTCCATGTCTATCCAGGAAAGTTGGGGCGGCACCCACCCTGCCGGTCCATGGAATGTGGGTGGCACCCTCCTTCCCTATCCAGGGAGAGTGGATTGGCTCCCACCCTGCTCATTCAGGGTAGGTGGGTGGCTCCTACCTACCACTCTTAAAGTAGGTCACTGATTATTGGTGATATTCGAGCAGCTGCCTTCCTATCCCCACGACTCACACACATTCCTGCAGCGTTCACTGCTTGCCACCTAACCCACGAACACCAACTATCACTGCAGTGGGTCTACTGGCCTACCCGAGGCTGCCTCTGCTAAAAAATGGTTTGTGATGCCTACGATAGACTGCATGTAACCAGTAACAACAATCTAGTCGGTCAGGTCAGCAACAAAGTGTGCTGTGCGACCGGGCCCTAAGGGCAATGAGCCTCGGAAGCGTTATAAGGGTAAGACAAGGTAAATTAGAGTAAGGTGTATTATTATTATTATTACTAAGGTAAGTTAAGGTAAATCATTTTCAACATTTACGTCTCTTGAAATGCACATGGGCAAGACAGCACCACATGGCAGTACATGGGCAAGACAGCACTACATGGCAGTACATGGGCAAGACAGCACTACATGGTAGTACATGGGCAAGACAGCACCACATGGCAGTACATGGGCAAGACAGCACTACATGGCAGTACATGGGCAAGACAGCACTACATGGCAGTACATGGGCAAGACAGCACTACATGGCAGTACATGGGCAAGACAGCACTACATGGCAGTTCATGGGCAAGACAGCACTACATGGTAGTACATGGGCAAGACAGCACTACATGGCAGTACATGGGCAAGATAGCACTACATGGCAGTACATGGGCAAGACAGCACTACATGGCAGTACATGGGCAAGACAGCACTACATGGCAGTACATGGGCAAGACAGCACTACATGGCAGTACATGGGCAAGACAGCACTACATGGTAGTACATGGGCAAGACAGCACTACATGGCAGTACATGGGCAAGACAGCACTACATGGCAGTACATGGGCAAGACAGCACTACATGGCAGTACATGGGCAAGACAGCACTACATGGCAGTACATGGTCAAGACAGCACTACATGGCAGTACATGGGCAAGACAGCACTACATGGTAGTACATGGGCAAGACAGCACCACATGGTAGTACATGGGCAAGACAGCACTACATGGCAGTACATGGGCAAGACAGCACTACATGGCAGTACATGGGCAAGACAGCACTACATGGTAGTACATGGGCAAGACAGCACTACATGGTAGTACATGGGCAAGACAGCACTACATGGCAGTACATGGTCAAGACAGCACTACATGGCAGTACATGGGCAAGACAGCACTACATGGTAGTACATGGGCAAGACAGCACTACATGGCAGTACATGGGCAAGACAGCACTACATGGCAGTACATGGGCAAGACAGCACTACATGGCAGTACATGGGCAAGACAGCACTACATGGCAGTACATGGTCAAGACAGCACTACATGGCAGTACATGGGCAAGACAGCACTACATGGTAGTACATGGGCAAGACAGCACCACATGGTAGTACATGGGCAAGACAGCACTACATGGCAGTACATGGGCAAGACAGCACTACATGGCAGTACATGGGCAAGACAGCACTACATGGTAGTACATGGGCAAGACAGCACTACATGGTAGTACATGGGCAAGACAGCACTACATGGTAGTACATGGGCAAGACAGCACCACATGGTAGTACATGGTCAAGACAGCACTACATGGCAGTACATGGTCAAGACAGCACTACATGGCAGTACATGGGCAAGACAGCACTACATGGTAGTACATGGGCAAGACAGCACTACATGGTAGTACATGGTCAAGACAGCACTACATGGCAGTACATGGGCAAGACAGCACTACATGGTAGTACATGGTCAAGACAGCACTACATGGTAGTACATGGGCAAGACAGCACTACATGGTAGTACATGGGCAAGACAGCACTACATGGTAGTACATGGGCAAGACAGCACTACATGGTAGTACATGGGCAAGACAGCACTACATGGGCAAGACAGCACTACATGGGCAAGACAGCACTACATGGTAGTACATGGGCAAGACAGCACTACATGGTAGTACATGGGCAAGACAGCACTACATGGTAGTACATGGGCAAGACAGCACTACATGGTAGTACATGGGCAAGACAGCACTACATGGTAGTACATGGGCAAGACAGCACTACAAGGCAGTACATGGGCAAGACAGCACTACATGGCAGTACATGGTCAAGACAGCACTACATGGCAGTACATGGGCAAGACAGCACTACATGGTAGTACATGGGCAAGACAGCACTACATGGGCAAGACAGCACTACATGGTAGTACATGGGCAAGACAGCACTACATGGTAGTACATGGGCAAGACAGCACTACATGGCAGTACATGGGCAAGACAGCACTACATGGTAGTACATGGGCAAGACAGCACTACATGGTAGTACATGGTCAAGACAGCACTACATGGTAGTACATGGGCAAGACAGCGCTACATGGGCAAGACAGCACTACATGGTAGTACATGGGCAAGACAGCACTACATGGTAGTACATGGGCAAGACAGCACTACATGGTAGTACATGGGCAAGACAGCACTACATGGTAGTACATGGGCAAGACAGCACTACATGGTAGTACATGGGCAAGACAGCACTACATGGTAGTACATGGTCAAGACAGCACTACATGGTAGTACATGGGCAAGACAGCACTACATGGTAGTACATGGGCAAGACAGCACTACATGGTAGTACATGGGCAAGACAGCACTACATGGCAGTACATGGGCAAGACAGCACTACATGGTAGTACATGGTCAAGACAGCACTACATGGCAGTACATGGGCAAGACAGCACTACATGGTAGTACATGGGCAAGACAGCACTACATGGCAGTACATGGGCAAGACAGCACTACATGGTAGTACATGGGCAAGACAGCACTACATGGTAGTACATGGTCAAGACAGCACTACATGGGCAAGACAGCACTACATGGTAGTACATGGTCAAGACAGCACTACATGGTAGTACATGGGCAAGACAGCACTACATGGTAGTACATGGGCAAGACAGCACTACATGGTAGTACATGGTCAAGACAGCACTACATGGCAGTACATGGGCAAGACAGCACTACATGGTAGTACATGGGCAAGACAGCACTACATGGTAGTACATGGGCAAGACAGCACTATATGGTAGTACATGGTCAAGACAGCACTACATGGTAGTACATGGTCAAAACAGCACTACATGGCAGTACATGGGCAAGACAGCACTACATGGTAGTACATGGGCAAGACAGCACTACATGGTAGTACATGGTCAAGACAGCACTACATGGTAGTACATGGGCAAGACAGCACTACATGGTAGTACATGGGCAAGACAGCACTACATGGTAGTACATGGGCAAGACAGCACTACATGGTAGTACATGGGCAAGACAGCACTACATGGTAGTACATGGGCAAGACAGCACTACATGGTAGTACATGGGCAAGACAGCACTACATGGTAGTACATGGGCAAGACAGCACTACATGGGCAAGACAGCACTACATGGTAGTACATGGGCAAGACAGCACTACATGGTAGTACATGGGCAAGACAGCACATGGTAGTACATGGGCAAGACAGCACTACATGGCAGTACATGGGCAAGACAGCATGGTAGTACTACATGGCCGTACATGGGCAAGACAGCACTACATGGTAGTACATGGGCAAGACAGCACTACATGGTAGTACATGGGCAAGACAGCACTACATGGTAGTACATGGGCAAGACAGCACTACATGGTAGTACATGGGCAAGACAGCACTACATGGTAGTACATGGGCAAGACAGCACTACATGGTAGTACATGGGCAAGACAGCACTACATGGTAGTACATGGGCAAGACAGCACTACATGGTAGTACATGGGCAAGACAGCACTACATGGTAGTACATGGGCAAGACAGCACTACATGGTAGTACATGGGCAAGACAGCACTACATGGTAGTACATGGGCAAGACAGCACTACATGGCAGTACATGGGCAAGACAGCACTACATGGTAGTACATGGGCAAGACAGCACTACACTACATGGACAGCACTACATGGTAGTACATGGGCAAGACAGCACTACCTGGTAGTACATGGGCAAGACAGCACGACATGGTAGTACATGGGCAAGACAGCACTACATGGTAGTACATGGGCAAGACAGCACTACATGGTAGTACATGGGCAAGACAGCACTACACTACATGGCACTACATAGTACATGGGCAAGACAGCACTACATGGTAGTACATGGGCAAGACAGCACTACATGGTAGTACATGGGCAAGACAGCACTACATGGCACTACATGGCAGTACATGGGCAAGACAGCACATGGTAGTACATGACAGCACCACATGGCAGTACATGGGGGCACTACAAGACAGTACATGGGCAAGACCACTACATGGCAGTACATGGGCAAGACAGCACTACATGGGCAAGACAGCACTACATGGGCAAGACAGCACTACATGGCAGTACATGGGCAAGACAGCACCACATGGTAGTACATGGGCAAGACAGCACTACATGGCAGTACATGGGCAAGACAGCACTACATGGTAGTACATGGGCAAGACAGCACCACATGGTAGTACATGGGCAAGACAGCACTACATGGTAGTACATGGGCAAGACAGCACTACATGGCAGTACATGGGCAAGACAGCACCACATGGTAGTACATGGGCAAGATCACTACATGGCAGTACATGGGCAAGACAGCACTACATGGGCAAGACAGCACTACATGGCAGTACATGGGCAAGACAGCACTACATGGCAGTACATGGGCAAGACAGCACCACATGGTAGTACATGGCATGGTAGTACATGGGCAAGACAGCACTACATGGTAGTACATGGGCAAGGCATGGTAGTACATGGGCAAGACAGCACTACATGGTAGTACATGGGCAAGACAGCACTACATGGTAGTACATGGGCAAGACAGCACTACATGGCAGTACATGGGCAAGACAGCACTACATGGCAGTACATGGGCAAGACAGCACTACATGGTAGTACATGGGCAAGACAGCACTACATGGCAGTACATGGGCAAGACAGCACTACATGGTAGTACATGGGCAAGACAGCACTACATGGCAGTACATGGGCAAGACAGCACTACATGGTAGTACATGGGCAAGACAGCACTACATGGTAGTACATGGGCAAGACAGCACTACATGGCAGTACATGGGCAAGACAGCACTACATGGTAGTACATGGGCAAGACAGCACCACATGGCAGTACATGGGCAAGACAGCACTACATGGTAGTACATGGGCAAGACAGCACTACATGGTAGTACATGGGCAAGACAGCACTACATGGTAGTACATGGGCAAGACAGCACCACATGGCAGTACATGCACTACATGGTAGTACATGGGCAAGACAGCACAACATGGAAGTACATGGGCAAGACAGCACTACATGGTAGTACATGGGCATGGTAGTACATGGGCAAGATCACTACATGGCAGTACATGGGCAAGACAGCACTACATGGTAGTACATGGGCAAGACAGCACTACATGGCAGTACATGGGCAAGACAGCACTACATGGCAGTACATGGGCAAGACAGCACCACATGGTAGTACATGGGCAAGACAGCACTACATGGCAGTACATGGGCAAGACAGCACTACATGGTAGTACATGGGCAAGACAGCACCACATGGTAGTACATGGGCAAGACAGCACTACATGGTAGTACATGGGCAAGACAGCACTACATGGTAGTACATGGTCAAGACAGCACCACATGGTAGTACATGGGCAAGACAGCACTACATGGCAGTACATGGGCAAGACAGCACTACATGGTAGTACATGGGCAAGACAGCACTACATGGCAGTACATGGGCAAGACAGCACTACATGGTAGTACATGGGCAAGACAGCACTACATGGTAGTACATGGGCAAGACAGCACTACACGGTAGTACATGGGCAAGACAGCACTACATGGTAGTACATGGGCAAGACAGCACTACATGGGCAAGACAGCACTACATGGTAGTACATGGGCAAGACAGCACTACATGGTAGTACATGGGCAAGACAGCACTACATGGTAGTACATGGGCAAGACAGCACCACATGTTAGTACATGGGCAAGACAGCACTACATGGTAGTACATGGGCAAGACAGCACCACATGGTAGTACATGGGCAAGACAGCACTACATGGTAGTACATGGGCAAGACAGCACTACATGGCAGTACATGGGCAAGACAGCACTACATGGTAGTACATGGGCAAGACAGCACCACATGGCAGTACATGGGCAAGACAGCACTACATGGCAGTACATGGGCAAGACAGCACCACATGGTAGTACATGGGCAAGACAGCACTACATGGTAGTACATGGGCAAGACAGCACTACATGGCAGTACATGGGCAAGACAGCACTACATGGTAGTACATGGGCAAGACAGCACTACATGGTAGTACATGGGCAAGACAGCACTACATGGGCAAGACAGCACTACATGGTAGTACATGGGCAAGACAGCACTACGTGGTAGTACATGGGCAAGACAGCACTACATGGTAGTACATGGGCAAGACAGCACTACATGGTAGTACATGGGCAAGACAGCACTACATGGTAGTACATGGACAAGACAGCACTACATGGTAGTACATGGACAAGACAGCACTACATGGTAGTACATGGACAAGACAGCACTACATGGCAGTACATGGGCAAGACAGCACTACATGGCAGTACATGGGCAAGACAGCACTACATGGCAGTACATGGGCAAGACCACTACATGGCAGTACATGGGCAAGACCACTACATGGGCAAGACAGCACTACATGGCAGTACATGGGCAAGACAGCACTACATGGCAGTACATGGGCAAGACAGCACCACATGGCAGTACATGGGCAAGACAGCACCACATGGCAGTACATGGGCAAGACAGCACCACATGGCAGTACATGGATAAGACAGCACTACATGGCAGTACATGGGCAAGACAGCACCACATGGCAGTACATGGGCAAGACAGCACTACATGGTAGTACATGGGCAAGACAGCACTACATGGTAGTACATGGGCAAGACAGCACCACATGGCAGTACATGGGCAAGACAGCACCACATGGCAGTACATGGGCAAGACAGCACCACATGGCAGTACATGGGCAAGACAGCACCACATGGCAGTACATGGGCAAGACAGCACCACATGGCAGTACATGGGCAAGACAGCACCACATGGCAGTACATGGATAAGACAGCACTACATGGTAGTACATGGGCAAGACAGCACCACATGGCAGTACATGGGCAAGACAGCACCACATGGCAGTACATGGGCAAGACAGCACCACATGGCAGTACATGGGCAAGACAGCACCACATGGCAGTACATGGATAAGACAGCACTACATGGTAGTACATGGGCAAGACAGCACCACATGGCAGTACATGGGCAAGACAGCACCACATGGCAGTACATGGGCAAGACAGCACCACATGGCAGTACATGGGCAAGACAGCAACACATGGCAGTACATGGGCAAGACAGCACCACATGGCAGTACATGGGCAAGACAGCACCACATGGCAGTACATGGGCAAGACAGCACCACATGGCAGTACATGGGCAAGACAGCACCACATGGCAGTACATGGGCAAGACAGCACTACATGGTAGTACATGGGCAAGACAGCACCACATGGCAGTACATGGGCAAGACAGCACCACATGGCAGTACATGGGCAAGACAGCACCACATGGCAGTACATGGGCAAGACAGCACCACATGGCAGTACATGGGCAAGACAGCACCACATGGCAGTACATGGGCAAGACAGCACCACATGGCAGTACATGGGCAAGACAGCACCACATGGCAGTACATGGGCAAGACAGCACCACATGGCAGTACATGGGCAAGACAGCACCACATGGCAGTACATGGGCAAGACAGCACCACATGGCAGTACATGGGCAAGACAGCACCACATGGCAGTACATGGGCAAGACAGCACCACATGGCAGTACATGGGCAAGACAGCACCACATGGCAGTACATGGGCAAGACAGCACTACATGGTAGTACATGGGCAAGACAGCACCACATGGCAGTACATGGGCAAGACAGCACCACATGGCAGTACATGGGCAAGACAGCACCACATGGCAGTACATGGGCAAGACAGCACCACATGGCAGTACATGGGCAAGACAGCACCACATGGCAGTACATGGGCAAGACAGCACCACATGGCAGTACATGGGCAAGACAGCACCACATGGCAGTACATGGGCAAGACAGCACCACATGGCAGTACATGGGCAAGACAGCACCACATGGCAGTACATGGGCAAGACAGCACCACATGGCAGTACATGGGCAAGACAGCACCACATGGCAGTACATGGGCAAGACAGCACCACATGGCAGTACATGGGCAAGACAGCACCACATGGCAGTACATGGGCAAGACAGCACCACATGGCAGTACATGGGCAAGACAGCACCACATGGCAGTACATGGGCAAGACAGCACCACATGGCAGTACATGGGCAAGACAGCACCACATGGCAGTACATGGGCAAGACAGCACCACATGGCAGTACATGGGCAAGACAGCACCACATGGCAGTACATGGGCAAGACAGCACCACATGGCAGTACATGGGCAAGACAGCACCACATGGCAGTACATGGGCAAGACAGCAGAGAAGTTTGTAATCCATCTTTCATATCTGCCTTCACAATGAAGTCTAAAGAGTCGGTTTTAAATTCAACTTGTGACAATTTAGGCTCTTTTACACAATATAAAATAAATTCAGTTAATTATTATAATAGTCAAAACCAAGCGGTAAACCCACAGGTTGATAAAGAAGGTAGTTTCACAATAACCGTGACATAGGAAAGAGAAACTTGGTGGTAAGTTCGTGTGTTATATGCGGGTTGTGTTTTGTTCCACTCACTGTATTGTGTCTTGTTGTTCGTTATATTCAGATATTTGTATACACAATGTCTGCTGCTTCATTATCTTTGATGTGTGACAAAATGTAAACCAATGATGCTAACTTTACAAGTGGTGAAAATGACGCAAACTTTACAAGTGGTGAAAATGACGCAAACTTTACAAGTGGTGAAAATGATGCAGTTGCTGAGATGCAAAGTTTACAAGTGGTGAAAATGATGCAGTTGCTGAGATGCAAAGTTTACAAGTGGTGAAAATGATGCAGTTGCTGAGATGCAAAGTTTACAAGTGGTGAAAATGACAAAATTAGAGACGCAGAGTGGACAAATGGTGAAAATGAGACACACAAAGTTGACAAGTGGTTCAGAAACTAACAAAATTAGAGTGTAGTAACTTTACTGAGACGAGTCACTTGTGAATAAGTCTCCCCAGTTATCCGAGAGAAGAGATTTCTCCCCACAGGTGAGACGTCTCAATCAAGTTCCTCGCTGTAAATCAAAACATACAGGCAGTAACTGGTCAACCTAGAACTCCCATATTATTACTGTTATTATTAATAAGGTGACCTGAATATGATTTAAGTGTATCTATCTTGTTGATCTATGTCCCATATACCCAGATCTTGTTCATGGCTCCTCTGATAACACTTATCCACATGTCACTTAATAACTTCCTATCTTCTAATATAGTGAACATCACACTCCTCCACTCATCACTTATACACATTTGATCCTTTAGTAAATATATATATATATATATATATATATATATATATATATATATATATATATATATATATATATATATATATATATATATATATATATATATAGTAGTGACACGATTGCAAACAAAGCATACCACGGACGGGGATAGAACCCGCGATCAGAGTCTCAAAACTCCAGACCGTCGCGTTAGCCACTTGACCAGTTATACAGTGGCTAACTGGCTAACTGGTCCAGTGGCTAACGCGACGGTCTGGAGTTTTGAGAATCTCTGATCGCGGGTTCTATCCCCGTCCGTGGTATGGTTTATATATATATATATATATATATATATATATATATATATATATATATATATATATATATATATATATATATGTATGTGTGTGTGTGTGTGTGTGTGTGTGGTGCCGAATATGTAAAACTGGTCAATTAGCAAGAACTCATTTAAAATTAAGTCCTTTCTGGGAGTGATCATGTCGGAGGATCTCACCTTCAAGGACCATAACATTATATCAATTGCAGCTGCTAGAAAAATGACAGGATGGATAATGAGAACCTTCAAAACTAGGGATGCCAAGCCCATGATGACACTCTTCAGGTCGCTTGTTCTATCTAGGCTGGAATATTGCTGCACACTAACAGCACCTTTCAAGGCAGGTGAAATTTCTGACCTAGAAAATGTACAGAGAACCTTCACGGCGCGCATAACGGAGATAAAACACCTGAATTACTGGGAGCGCTTGAGGTTCCTAAACCTGTATTCCCTGGAACGCAGGCGGGAGAGATACATGATTATATACACTTGGAAAATCCTAGAGGGACTAGTACCGAACTTGCACACGAAAATCACTCACTACGAGAGCAAAAGACTTGGCAGACGATGCAACATCCCCCCAATGAAAAGCAGGGATGTCACTAGCACGTTAAGAGACCATACAATAAGTGTCAGGGCCCGAGACTGTTCAACTGTCTCCCAGCATACATAAGGGGGATTACCAACAGACCCCTGGCAGTCTTCAAGCTGGCACTGGACAAGCACCTAAAGTCGGTTCCTGACCAGCCGGGCTGTGGTTCGTACGTTGGTTTGCGTGCAGCCAGCAGCAACAGCCTGGTTGATCAGGCTCTGATCCACCAGGAGGCCTGGTCACAGACCGGGCCGCGGAGGCGTTGACCCCCG
This sequence comes from Cherax quadricarinatus, assembly GCF_038502225.1. NCBI lineage: Eukaryota > Metazoa > Arthropoda > Malacostraca > Decapoda > Parastacidae > Cherax > Cherax quadricarinatus. The sequence continues at coordinate 5,533,704 of NC_091372.1, forward strand.
GAACTCTCTCCAGGTAAAACGTTTAAAGATATATATTTTTTTCATTAACGTTAATGTAAAAATTTATAATTTTGCTCCAAAAGAATCTTAGAAAACTTACCTAACCTTATTATCACAAGAACAATTTATTTTAGCCTAATCCAACTAAATATATTTTAGGTAAGTTTACACTAATTTAATAATAAAGAAACACAAAGAAATATATTTTTTCGTTAGGTTCAGAACGAGTTATGCGAAATTATTGCATACACAAATTTTCGCTTGACTTATTCGGCAAGAAGAGTGTTGCTATTTAAGCCAAAATCGCAAATTTTACTTTATATATATATATATATATATATATATATATATATATATATATATATATATATATATATATATATATATATATATATATATATCGTGCAAGTGAAAATTTGTGTATGCAATAATTTCGCCAAAATCATTCTGAACCTAATGAAAAAAAATGTTTGATTGTGTTTGTTAAGTATTAAATTATTGTAAACAAATCTAAAATATATTTAGTTGGGTTAGGCTAAAATAAAATTTTCTTGTTATAATAAGGTTAGGTAAGTTTTCTAAGATTCTTTTGGAGCAAAATTAAAAATTTTTACATTAAAATTAATGAAAAAAATATATCTTTAAACGTATAAGAGAAAATTTTAGAAAGGACTTAATTTTAAATGAGTTCTTGCTAATTGACCAGTTTTACATATTCGGCACGACATATATATATATATATATATATATATATATATATATATATATATATATATATATATATATATATATATATACACACACACACACACACGCTATATGCAAAACAACCACACGGGGAGTTGAATGATAGCACTAGGCCTTTCGTGTTGCAATCAGCACATCATCAGGAGCTTTCAATGTTGCAGAAATGAGTAGGAGATATCAAGAGGTTCGTTCAGAGGGACAGTCTTGCTAAGTCAGTGGACGTATTAAGACTGGGCAGGCTTGGCTCCGTCACGTATTTACCCAATATATCGCCGTGTATAACAGCCTACAGTGTGTTTCCTTAACTATCACTCCATCCTATACCAACCTGACAGGCCATGGATGAGGAAGCATCCACTTGATAAATGTTGTTACAAGGTGGCTAAAGCAATGTATGAGAGTGTTGGCAAACATACACTATCTCTCAGTGTTGGCAAACATACTTTATCTCTCAGTGTTGGCAAACATACACTATCTCTCAGTGTTGGCAAACATACTCTATCTCTCAGTGTTGGCAAACATACTTTATCTCTCAGTGTTGGCAAACATACTTTATCTCTCAGTGTTGGCAAACATACTTTATCTCTCAGTGTTGGCAAACATACTTTATCTCTCAGTGTTGGCAAACATACACTATCTCTCAGTGTTGGCAAACATACTTTATCTCTCAGTGTTGGCAAACATACTTTATCTCTCAGTGTTGGCAAACATACACTATCTCTCAGTGTTGGCAAACATACTCTATCTCTCAGTGTTGGCAAACATACACTATCTCTCAGTGTTGGCAAACATACTTTATCTCTCAGTGTTGGCAAACATACTCTATCTCTCAGTGTTGGCAAACATACACTATCTCTCAGTGTTGGCAAACATACACTATCTCTCAGTGTTGGCAAACATACTCTATCTCTCAGTGTTGGCAAACATACACTATCTCTCAGTGTTGGCAAACATACTCTATCTCTCAGTGTTGGCAAACATACTCTATCTCTCAGGTATATATTCTCTCGGGTGCGTTCGTCCTATCTAAGTTAGGCAACATATGCGTATGACAACAAGGGTTCATCAGGTATAACTGTAGAATACTGTACATGATGGCAAGGCTTCATGAGATATAACTGTTGAATATGTGTGTGTGTGTGTGTGTGTGTAATATATATGTATAGATAGAAAGTATATATATATATATATATATATATATATATATATATATATATATATATATATATATATATATATATATATATATATATACATATATATGTCGTGCCGAATAGGCAGAACTTGCGATCTTGGCTTAAATAGCAACGCTCATCTTGCCATATAGGACAAGTGAAAATTTGTGTATGCAATAGTTTCGCCAAAATCATTCTGAACCTAACGAAAAAAAAATATTTCACTGTGTTTGTTTAGTATTAAATTATTGTAAACAAATCTAAAATATATTTAGTTGGGTTAGGCTAAAAATAAATTGTTCTTGTTATAATAAGGTTAGGTAAGTTTTCTAAGTTCCTTTTGGTGCAAAATTATAAATTTTTATACCAACATTAATGAAAAAAATATATCTTTAAACGTATAAGAGAAAATTTTTAGAAAGGACTTAATTTTAAATTAGTTCTTGCTAATTGACCAGTTTTACATATTCGGCACGACATATATATATATATATATATATATATATATATATATATATATATATATATATATATATATATATATATATATATATATATATATATATATATGTATGTATATATATATATATATATATATATATATATATAGATAGATAGATAGATAGAGAGAGAGAGAGAGAGAGAGTATTGGAGCGTCAGTATGTACATGTAGTGTGTAAGTATCACATGGAATACTTAGAGAGAGATATGTAAGGGGCATGAAGATGCCAGCCCAGAGATGATTAACGTGTAAAGATGGTGGTGGAAAACACACCAGTGTAACTCAACATAAAAACACGTTATATAACAACACTGTATACACCAGCAGTGTGCTGCTACCTTGTTTCACGCGACAGTTACACTGTGGGAGGAAGATGACGAGCCATGTTACCTTATTATATTCCACCATACTGAATGAAAAGCTGAGGGTGTGGAGGAATGGTGAGAGGTGTGGGAGTGATGGATGGTAAGAGGGAGGGAGTGAGGCTGCAGCTTGCCTAACAACAAGGTGAGTCTGGTTCTCTCAGTCTCTTCTCTCGCCCTACTTACATCAAGTCTCCGTGACCACCATCACCTTAAACTGACGTCTACTTATCTAACCACGTGCTGCTCACCCGTCTAACCACGTGCTGCTCACCCGTCTAACCACGTGCTGCTCACCCGTCTAACCATGTGCTGCTCAAGAACGTTTACATAGAACACTGAAAGTCACAACTATGTGATTGATGCCACCCACAATTAGAGATGATTCTGTAAACGACGTTTGGGTCCCTCCTGGCCGGGGCCATCATGGATTCAGATAATGCTCCAGGATGGACCCAAAATTTCGCCTTGATATGTATGTTAGCAGTCAGTATATTAAGTCAGACTGAGTGTGTTAGTAGTGTTAAGTCAGACTGAGTGTGTTAGTAGTGTTAAGTCAGACTGAGTGTGTTATTATTAAGTCAGACTGTGTTAGTAGTGTTAAGTCAGACTGAGTGTGTTAGTAGTGTTAAGTCAGACTGAGTGTGTTAGTAGTGTTAAGTCAGACTGAGTGTGTTAGTAGTGTTAAGTCAGACTGAGTGTGTTAGTAGTGTTAAGTCAGACTGAGTGTGTTAGCAGTGTTAAGTCAGACTGAGTGTGTTATTATTAAGTCAGACTGTGTTAGTAGTGTTAAGTCAGACTGAGTGTGTTATTATTAAGTCAGACTGTGTTAGTAGTGTTAAGTCAGACTGAGTGTGTTATTATTAAGTCAGACTGTGTTAGTAGTGTTAAGTCAGACTGAGTGTGTTATTATTAAGTCAGACTGTGTTAGTAGTGTTAAGTCAGACTGAGTGTGTTAGTAGTGTTAAGTCAGACTGAGTGTGTTAGTAGTGTTAAGTCAGACTGAGTGTGTTAGTAGTGTTAAGTCAGACTGTGTTAGTAGTGTTAAGTCAGACTGAGTGTGTTAGTGGTGTTAAGTCAGACTGAGTGTGTTAGTAGTGTTAAGTCAGACTGAGTGTGTTAGTAGTGTTAAGTCAGACTGAGTGTGTTAGTAGTGTTAAGTCAGACTGAGTGTGTTAGTAGTGTTAAGTCAGACTGTGTTACTAGTGTTAAGTCAGACTGAGTGTGTTAGTAGTGTTAAGTCAGACTGTGTTAGTAGTGTTAAGTCAGACTGTGTTAGTAGTGTTAAGTCAGACTGAGTGTGTTAGTAGTGTTAAGTCAGACTGTGTGTGTTAGTAGTGTTAAGTCAGACTGAGTGTGTTAGCAGTGTTAAGTCAGACTGAGTGTGTTAGTGGTGTTAAGTCAGACTGTGTGTTAGTAGTGTTAAGTCAGACTGTGTTAGTAGTGTTAAGTCAGACTGTGTGTGTTAGTAGTGTTAAGTCAGACTGAGTGTGTTAGTAGTGTTAAGTCAGACTGAGTGTGTTAGTAGTGTTAAGTCAGACTGTGTGTGTTAGTAATGTTAAGTCAGACTGAGTGTGTTAGTAGTGTTAAGTCAGACTGTGTGTGTTAGTAGTGTTAAGTCAGACTGTGTGTGTTAGTGGTGTTAAGTCAGACTGAGTGTGTTAGTAGTGTTAAGTCAGACTGAGTGTGTTAGTGGTGTTAAGTCAGACTGTGTGTGTTAGTAGTGTTAAGTCAGACTGTGTGTGTTAGTAGTGTTAAGTCAGACTGAGTGTGTTAGTAGTGTTAAGTCAGACTGTGTGTGTTAGTGGTGTTAAGTCAGACTGAGTGTGTTAGTGGTGTTAAGTCAGACTGTGTGTGTTAGTGGTGTTAAGTCAGACTGAGTGTGTTAGTAATGTTAAGTCAGACTGAGTGTGTTAGTAGTGTTAAGTCAGACTGTGTGTGTTAGTAGTGTTAAGTCAGACTGAGTGTGTTAGTGGTGTTAAGTCAGACTGTGTGTGTTAGTAGTGTTAAGTCAGACTGAGTGTGTTAGTAGTGTTAAGTCAGACTGTGTGTGTTAGTAGTGTTAAGTCAGACTGAGTGTGTTAGTAGTGTTAAGTCAGACTGAGTGTGTTAGTGGTGTTAAGTCAGACTGTGTGTGTTAGTAGTGTTAAGTCAGACTGAGTGTGTTAGTAGTGTTAAGTCAGACTGAGTGTGTTAGTAGTGTTAAGTCAGACTGAGTGTGTTAGTAGTGTTAAGTCAGACTGAGTGTGTTAGTAGTGTTAAGTCAGACTGAGTGTGTTAGTAGTGTTAAGTCAGACTGTGTGTGTTAGTAGTGTTAAGTCAGACTGAGTGTGTTAGTAGTGTTAAGTCAGACTGAGTGTGTTAGTGGTGTTAAGTCAGACTGAGTGTGTTAGTGGTGTTAAGTCAGACTGAGTGTGTTAGTAGTGTTAAGTCAGACTGAGTGTGTTAGTGGTGTTAAGTCAGACTGAGTGTGTTAGTAGTGTTAAGTCAGACTGAGTGTGTTAGTAGTGTTAAGTCAGACTGAGTGTGTTAGTAGTGTTAAGTCAGACTGAGTGTGTTAGTAGTGTTAAGTCAGACTGTGTGTGTTAGTAGTGTTAAGTCAGACTGAGTGTGTTAGTAGTGTTAAGTCAGACTGAGTGTGTTAGTAGTGTTAAGTCAGACTGAGTGTGTTAGTGGTGTTAAGTCAGACTGTGTGTGTTAGTGGTGTTAAGTCAGACTGTGTGTGTTAGTAGTGTTAAGTCAGACGGAGTGTGTTAGTAGTGTTAAGTCAGACTGTGTGTGTTAGTAGTGTTAAGTCAGACTGAGTGTGTTAGTAGTGTTAAGTCAGACTGAGTGTGTTAGTGGTGTTAAGTCAGACTGAGTGTGTTAGTGGTGTTAAGTCAGACTGAGTGTGTTAGTGGTGTTAAGTCAGACTGAGTGTGTTAGTGTTAAGTCAGACTGAGTGTGTTAGTGGTGTTAAGTCAGACTGAGTGTGTTAGTGGTGTTAAGTCAGACTGAGTGTGTTAGTGGTGTTAAGTCAGACTGAGTGTGTTAGTAGTGTTAAGTCAGACTGAGTGTGTTAGTAGTGTTAAGTCAGACTGAGTGTGTTAGTAGTGTTAAGTCAGACTGAGTGTGTTAGTAGTGTTAAGTCAGACTGTGTGTGTTATTATTAAGTCAGACTGTGTTAGTAGTGTTAAGTCAGACTGTGTTAGTAGTGTTAAGTCAGACTGAGTGTGTTAGTGGTGTTAAGTCAGACTGAGTGTGTTAGTAGTGTTAAGTCAGACTGAGTGTGTTAGCAGTGTTAAGTCAGACTGTGTGTGTTAGTGGTGTTAAGTCAGACTGAGTGTGTTAGTAGTGTTAAGTCAGACTGAGTGTGTTAGTAGTGTTAAGTCAGACTGAGTGTGTTAGTAGTGTTAAGTCAGACTGTGTTAGTAGTGTTAAGTCAGACTGAGTGTGTTAGTAGTGTTAAGTCAGACTGAGTGTGTTAGTAGTGTTAAGTCAGACTGAGTGTGTTAGTGGTGTTAAGTCAGACTGTGTTAGTAGTGTTAAGTCAGACTGAGTGTGTTAGTAGTGTTAAGTCAGACTGAGTGTGTTAGTAGTGTTAAGTCAGACTGAGTGTGTTAGTAGTGTTAAGTCAGACTGTGTTAGTAGTGTTAAGTCAGACTGAGTGTGTTAGTAGTGTTAAGTCAGACTGAGTGTGTTAGTAGGGTTAAGTCAGACTGTGTTAGTAGGGTTAAGTCAGACTGTGTTAGTAGTGTTAAGTCAGACTGTGTTAGTAGTGTTAAGTCAGACTGTGTTAGTAGTGTTAAGTCAGACTGTGTTAGTAGTGTTAAGTCAGACTGAGTGTGTTAGTAGTGTTAAGTCAGACTGAGTGTGTTAGTAGGGTTAAGTCAGACTGTGTTAGTAGTGTTAAGTCAGACTGTGTGTGTTAGTAGGGTTAAGTCAGACTGTGTTAGTAGTGTTAAGTCAGACTGTGTTAGTAGTGTTAAGTCAGACTGTGTTAGTAGGGTTAAGTCAGACTGTGTTAGTAGTGTTAAGTCAGACTGTGTTAGTAGTGTTAAGTCAGACTGTGTTAGTAGTGTTAAGTCAGACTGTGTTAGTAGTGTTAAGTCAGACTGTGTTAGTAGTGTTAAGTCAGACTGTGTTAGTAGTGTTAAGTCAGACTGTGTTAGTAGTGTTAAGTCAGACTGTGTTAGTAGGGTTAAGTCAGACTTTGTTAGTAGTGTTAAGTCAGACTGTGTTAGTAGTGTTAAGTCAGACTGTGTTAGTAGTGTTAAGTCAGACTGTGTTAGTAGTGTTAAGTCAGACTGTGTGTGTTAGGCTACACTGTGGAAAAACACACTTTAATGTACAGTTGAGAGCATTTATTATAGGAAATGTTTCGCCACGAGTGACTTTTTCAATCCATTAGGGACTGAAGAAGTCACTCGTTTCGCCACACTGGTTGCGAAACGTTTCCTCTAATATATGTCCTGAACTGTACATAAGTGTTTTCATCCACATCTTTTAGGTATCACCATAATATTTCTTACCTCACTTCGTAAATGCAACCAGAGAAATGTATATACTCTGTAAATATATATACCCTCTTGTGTTACTGTATTGTTTGTAACGGCTTGACAAAGCTCCTAGAGAGCGAAACGTTGCCAAAATGTCGCATTAGTTACACCTGTGTCCTCTTACCTGACTTTTTCTTGTCTACACCCCTTATTCACATGGTGTGGAGTGTAGCGTGAGAACATACACACAAGACCTAGTTCCTAGGAACTAGGTAACAAGAGGGATAACAGGAACACATCTACATTTATACCAACATCTTATCGTCTGGTGGTACCTAGATCATTCGTCTCTTCTTGAATGGTACAACAGTTGGAAGTTGAAGGTTGGAGAGTGAAGATTATGAGGAACAACCTGGAGCAACTTGTCAAGTTGCTTCCTTACGACATCACCAGCTCTATCAACATACACACTGTTACCGTTTGTGTAAATAACGTTGTGTAACGTTGAAGCTTCTCGGGTGGAGGTGGGCGGGCAGGGAGGGAGGCTCCAACACCGCCACAGTCAAGGTTGATCATCTAGCACCTTCGTGGGGGTGAGGGTAGCACCCACGTCAAGGTGGGAGTCAGCACTTGGTTCACCACCACACTCAGTAGTCACGTGTAGCACTAGTCCCTCCCCGCCACAAATACAAAGATCTATAGACCTGAAACCGCTAGATAGTAACAGAGATAACGATCGTGGTTTTAACTAAACAACCAAGAAACAATAAAAACAACTAATCCTAACATCAATAGAAGAGAGAAGCAAGGGAAGTTATGATCACGATATGCAAATTACGTAAGTGGATACGGACGGGTTGATGACAGAGTCAGATGACATAAATGGTACGTGAAAACTTACAATCACTACTGGAATCAGTAACGATGCTTAATAAACTAGCCCCACGGGCCACAGTATTTAAACTCACTCTCAGGGTTGTAAGTGACACAAATCACATTAATATGTGAAGGGGGCAATCACAACACACACTTAACACAATACACAGTTGTACACAATACACAGTTAACATAATGTAGTTTCACACACTACAATTACAAAAAGCGTTGTTCAGACACTGACGATAATAGTGTACCATGGCAAAGCTGAACACACCGCAGCATTACTCTACTGACGTACCTTCAACACACATGTGACCAGTGTCGAGAATTTTTCTATTTTGGTAATGTGGCCTGAGGCCAGCCAAGCTTCCCTGCTGCCAGGCCTAAACTATCATCACAACTTCCTTATCTCCCACCTCCAGTATTTCTCATCATTTTTGGTATAGATGGAGAAGTGGAGAAGAATCCTTCCTCCGTGTGGTAAGAGGCGGTTATCCTAGGTAATCTACACATGCTATGTATGATAATTATATAATTCACGTAACTGTAATTATGTGTACCTATACATGGATAAACCTAAACTGCCGGGAGCAAGGTAAGTTCGGGGGTCAACGCCCCCGCTACCCGGTCTGTGACCAGGTTTCATGGTGGATCAGGGCCTTTTCAACCAGTGCCTGATCAGCCCGGCTGGTCAGGCACTGACTTTAGGTGCCTCTCCAGTGCCTTCTTGAAGACAACCAGGGGTCTACTGGTAATCCCCCTTATGTATGCTGGGAGGCATACTGGGAGGCCCAGTGGCTAACGCGACGGTCTGGTGTTTTGAAATTCTCTGACCGCGGGTTCAAACCCCACCCGTGGTATGGTTTGTCTGCAATCGTGTCATTACGATTTTGTGACTCACGTTTTCCATATCGGAGTAATAAAGTTGGTAGAATTACCGACAATATGTAAAGTAAAAGGACATAAGTGCAACTAATGTGACATTTTTATTGTGGCAACGTTTCGCTCTCCAGGAGCTTTATCAAGCCGTTACAAACAGTACATGGACACAGAGGGTATATATAGGCTTAGAGTTAGGTGCAATACTAGTGGTAGTAGCAGTACTAGTAGTGATATAAGTTGTAGTAGTAGTAATGGTTTAGAAAGACACGTAAGCAAACACTATAACATATTTATTAGAAAACGTTTCGGTCCTGGGACCTTGATCACTTGATCAAGGTCCCAGGACCGAAACGTTTTCTAATATGTTATAGTGTTTGCTTACGTGTCTTTCTAAACCAACTTGTCGGTATTTATTACCAAGGTTTATACCAGTAGTAGTAATACAATATGGTAGAACAATTAACTCGCACATGAGTAAAAGGATATAAACGCTATTACTTGGGTAACATAAAAATAGGTTAGACAAAAATTTCTATTTGAGGCTGGATAGAGGCAGCCTGTTTCAATGTTCATTCTCTGTAATGTGCTTGTGTAGTATAACAGGAGAGACTATGTGATGGCAGAGTTTACTGTTTTCAGGAGGATTCTTGCTAAGACTTCAGAGATGGTGAAGCTGCCTTTGTTTTGTTTAATTGTATTAGAAACAGCTATTAGTGAAGATTCAAGGCACTTGCGTCTGCGGAAATTAGTTTCTTTGATCACTAATTGGGCGTCCCTGAACTTCATGAGATGATTGGTGGAATTTCGTTGTTGTACACAGGCGTTGTTCAAGTTATCGTTCCTACATGCGTAAATGTGTTCATCGAGGCGGTTGTCGAGGTTTCTTGCTGTTTCACCTACATAAATCTTGTCGCAGCCTCCACAGGGTATAGTGTAAACTCCTGCATTGACTGGTTCGTGGTGCTTGGATTTTGTTCTGGTTAGATCCTTTACTGAAGTGGTGGAAGCGATGGCGACTCTGGTTTTAGCTTGTGAAAGTACTTTAGAAACATTCAGTGCAATCTGACTGTTGGGAAGAATTATAACTTTGTTGGGAGTGATGTTGGTGCGTGGAGAATTATTTTTATGTTACCCAAGTAATAGCTTTTATATCCTTTTACTCATGTTCGAGTTAAGTGTTCTAACATATTGTATTATTACTACTACTACTACTACAACTTATATCACTACTACTACTGCTACCACTAGTACTGCACCTCACTTTGAGCCTATATATACCCTATGTGTCCATGTACTGTTTGTAACGGCTTGACAAAGCTCCTGGAGAGCGAAACGTTGCCACAATAAAAATATCACATTAGCTGCACTTGTGTCCTTTTACTTTACTTATTGTCGGTAACTGAAATTTCTCATCGTTGAACTTCATATTGTTTTCTGTGGCTCATTTAAAGATTTGGTTGCTGTCCGCATGAAGACTTGCTGTGTCTTCAATAGAAGACACTGTCATGCAAATTCGGGTGTCATCCGCAAAGGAAGACAAGGCCCTGTGGCTGACATCCTTGTCTATGTCAGATATGAGGAACAAGATGGGAGCGAGTACTGTGCCTTGTGGAACAGAGCTTTTCACCGTAGCTGCCTCAGACTTTACTCTGTTGACTACTACTCTTTGTGTTCTGTTTGTGAGGTAATTATAGATCCATTTAACAATTAGTAACATCTATATAAATTACTAAATACCGGAAGCAAGGTGCTAGTAACACCTGTATAAATTACTAAATACCGGAAGCAAGGTGCAAGTAACACCTTTATAAACTACTAAATACCGGAAGCAAGGTGCTAGTAACACCTTTATAAACTACTAAATACCGGAAGCAAGGTGCTAGTAACACCTGTATAAATTACTAAATACCGGAAGCAAGGTGCTAGTAACACCTTTATAAACTACTAAATACCGGAAGCAAGGTGCTAGTAACACCTGTATAAATTACTAAATACCGGAAGCAAGGTGCAAGTAACACCTTTATAAACTACTAAATACCGGAAGCAAGGTGCTAGTAACACCTTTATAAACTACTAAATACCGGAAGCAAGGTGCTAGTAACACCTGTATAAACTACTAAATACCGGAAGCAAGGTGCTAGTAACACCTGTATAAACTACTAAATACCGGAAGCAAGGTGCTAGTAACACCTTTATAAACTACTAAATACCGGAAGCAAGGTGCTAGTAACACCTGTATAAATTACTAAATACCGGAAGCAAGGTGCTAGTAACACCTTTATAAACTACTAAATACCGGAAGCAAGGTGCTAGTAACACCTGTATAAATTACTAAATACCGGAAGCAAGGTGCTAGTAACACCTTTATAAACTACTAAATACCGGAAGCAAGGTGCTAGTAACACCTTTATAAACTACTAAATACCGGAAGCAAGGTGCTAGTAACACCTGTATAAACTACTAAATACCGGAAGCAAGGTGCTAGTAACACCTGTATAAACTACTAAATACCGGAAGCAAGGTGCTAGTAACACCTGTATAAATTACTAAATACCGGAAGCAAGGTGCTAGTAACACCTTTATAAACTACTAAATACCGGAAGCAAGGTGCTAGTAACACCTGTATAAACTACTAAATACAGGAAGCAAGGTGCTAGTAACACCTGTATAAATTACTAAATACCGGAAGCAAGGTGCTAGTAACACCTGTATAAATTACTAAATACCGGAAGCAAGGTGCTAGTAACACCTTTATAAACTACTAAATACCGGAAGCAAGGTGCTAGTAACACCTGTATAAATTACTAAATACCGGAAGCAAGGTGCTAGTAACACCTTTATAAACTACTAAATACCGGAAGCAAGGTGCTAGTAACACCTTTATAAACTACTAAATACCGGAAGCAAGGTGCTAGTAACACCTGTATAAATTACTAAATACCGGAAGCAAGGTGCAAGTAACACCTTTATAAACTACTAAATACCGGAAGCAAGGTGCTAGTAACACCTGTATAAACTACTAAATACAGGAAGCAAGGTGCTAGTAACACCTGTATAAATTACTAAATACCGGAAGCAAGGTGCTAGTAACACCTGTATAAATTACTAAATACCGGAAGCAAGGTGCTAGTAACACCTGTATAAATTACTAAATACCGGAAGCAAGGTGCTAGTAACACCTGTATAAATTACTAAATACCGGAAGCAAGGTGCTAGTAACACCTGTATAAATTACTAAATACCGGAAGCAAGGTGCTAGTAACACCTGTATAAATTACTAAATACCGGAAGCAAGGTGCTAGTAACACCTGTATAAATTACTAAATACCGGAAGCAAGGTGCTAGTAACACCTGTATAAATTACTAAATACCGGAAGCAAGGTGCTAGTAACACCTGTATGAACTACTAAATACCGGAAGCAAGGTGCTAGTAACACCTGTATAAATTACTAAATACCGGAAGCAAGGTGCTAGTAACACCTGTATAAATTACTAAATACCGGAAGCAAGGTGCTAGTAACACCTGTATAAACTACTAAATACAGGAAGCAAGGTGCTAGTAACACCTGTATAAATTACTAAATATCGGAAGCAAGGTGCTAGTAACATTTTTAATGAAACACAAAACATTATAAGCACGCTGTATTACATATTAACGAAAACAAAATGGTAAACTGTCTTGACAATGTTGTTGTAGGTACGAGGAAGCAACTTTGTCATAGGCGAGTGTCACTGATGTTGACACTAATAAACCATGACACTACATAAACCATGACACAACATAAACCATGACACTACATAAACCATGACACAACATAAACCATGACACTACATAAACCATGACACAACATAAACCATGACACTACATAAACCATGAAACATAAACCATGACACTACATAAACCATGACACTACATAAACCATGACACTACATAAACCATGACACTACATAAACCATGACACTACATAAACCATGACACTACATAAACCATGACACTACATAAACCATGACACTACATAAACCATGACACTACATGACACTACATAAACCATGACACTACATAAACCATGACACTACATAAACCATGACACTACATAAACCATGACACTACATAAACCATGACACTACATAAACCATGACACTACATAAACCATGACACTACATAAACCATGACACTACATAAACCATAACACTACATACACCATGACACTACATAAACCATGACACTACATAAACCATGACACTACATAAACCATAACACTACATAAACCATGACACTACATAAACCATGACACTACATAAACCATGACACTACATAAACCATGACACTACATAAACCATGACACTACATAAACCATGACACTACATAAACACTACATAAACCATGACACTACATAAACCATGACACTACATAAACCATGACACTACATAAACCATGACACTACATAAACCATGACACTACATAAACCATAACACTACATAAACCATGACACTACATAAACCATGACACTACATAAACCATGACACTACATAAACCATAACACTACATAAACTATATCGCTACATAAACCATGACACTACATAAACCATGACACTACATAAACCATGACACTACATAAACCATGACACTACATAAACCATAACACTACATAAACCATGACACTACATAAACCATGACACTACATACACCATGACACTACATACACCATGACACTACATAAACCATAACACTACATAAACCATAACACTACATACACCATGACACTACATACACCATGACACTACATAAACCATGACACTACATAAACCATAACACTACATAAACCATAACACTACATAAACCATGACACTACATAAACCATGACACTACATAAACCATAACACTACATAAACCATAACACTACATACACCATGACACTACATACACCATGACACTACATAAACCATGACACTACATAAACCATAACACTACATACACCATGACACTACATACACCATGACACTACATAAACCATAACACTACATACACCATGACACTACATACACCATCACACTACATAAACCATGACACTACATAAACCATGACACTACATACACCATGACACTACATAAACCATAACACTACATACACCATGACACTACATACACCATCACACTACATAAACCATGACACTACATGCTACACCTCATCACTGCTCTTGCACTACACGCTGTTTCAACACGCTTAATAAAATACGGTGTTCGTGAACATAATTCCGCATGTCCATGTGTCAGCAACATAATGGTCGTGTACACTTGTGTCAACATAATGGTCGTGTACACTTGTGTCAACATAATGGTCGTGTACACTTGTGTCAACATAATGGTCGTGTACACTTGTGTCAACATAATGGTCGTGTACACGTGTGTCAACATAATGGTCGTGTACACTTGTGTCAACATAATGGTCGTGTACACTTGTGTCAACATAATGGTCGTGTACACTTGTGTCAACATAATGGTCGTGTACACTTGTGTCAACATAATGGTCGTGTACACTTGTGTCAACATAATGGTCGTGTACACTTGTGTCAACATAATGGTCGTGTACACGTGTGTCAACATAATGGTCGTGTACACTTGTGTCAACATAATGGTCGTGTACACTTGTGTCAACATAATGGTCGTGTACACTTGTGTCAACATAATGGTCGTGTACACTTGTGTCAACATAATGGTCGTGTACACTTGTGTCAACATAATGGTCGTGTACACGTGTGTCAACATAATGGTCGTGTACACTTGTGTCAACATAATGGTCGTGTACACTTGTGTCAACATAATGGTCGTGTACACTTGTGTCAACATAATGGTCGTGTACACTTGTGTCAACATAATGGTCGTGTACACTTGTGTCAACATAATGGTCGTGTACACTTGTGTCAACATAATGGTCCTATGTCAATATTGTCATGTACATATTTATGAAGGTGACAATTGATATATCAACTAGGTATGTAATTATCTGCATGTTATATGGGAATATATATGGCTGGTAAATATGTGCAAACAAGTGTTGAGTAGGCTCTTATTTTGAAAAAAAAACCACCTTGGTGTGGTTAATGTGTCAATTTATCTTGTATAGTATTAAGTTTGTAAGGTAATGAAGTGTGTGCTCCAGTGTACTAACTAAACACCTTGTACACCTTATAATAAGCACAGTACAATAGCATGAGGATTTTACACGACACGAGTTGGACTACCAGAATAGTTCGGTGATTTACACTATAATGTGTCATATTAGGGAGTAATAGATCTACTAACAGTACTAACAGTACTAACAGGCATCTTGGGTAATTAAGGTTAACTGCATAATACTGAAACTTGTTTATATATATATATATATATATATATATATATATATATATATATATATATATATATATATATATATATATATATATATATATATATATCACAGTAAACAGGTGACACCACAACATGCAGAATAACCACTGTAAAAAAGCAGTGAAATTCCAAGAGCTTTCGTGATTTCTCACATTATCAAGGAACTAATGTGAGAAATCACGAAAGCGCTTGGAATTGCACTATTTCTCACAGTGGTTATTGTGTGTGTGTGTGTGTGTGTGTGTGTGTGTGTGTGTGTGTGTGTGTGTGTGTGTGTGTGTGTGTGTGTGTGTGTGTTGTGTGTGTGTTATACAATATCAAACACTATGCTGATATATATTACACTGAGAGGTGTATTTCTCTCAGTGTATACACAAGACACTTTAGCTTAGTCCTTATATTAGGTATTAAAACATTCTTGACTGGTGATGTACAGGTAACATGTAGCATCAATGACCCGTGTAGTTGAACGACTTCAAAGTCCATTAACCAACCAAAACCACTACAATTTCCTCCCAGGACTTGTCATCATAAATCAACAACTACCACCAGACTACCCCTAGATGATAATACTACCACTAACTACTAAACTAAGAACCGGAAAGAGCCACATGATAACAAGAACATAAGAATGAGGGAATACTGAAGAAGACCTATGCTAGGCTAGTATAACTCACACCAACTCGTGTGTCTATCCAACCTATATTTAAAAACATCCAAAATTCTCGCCTTAATAACTCTACCTGTGAGCTTATTCCAATTATCTACAACTCTACTGCCAAATCAATACTTCCCTATATCCTTTGTAAATCATAATTTGTCCAACTTAAAGTCATTGCTGCGAGATATGTCTTGGTTAGATATTACCAATAATACCTCAGTAAGAACTGCAAGTTATACAACGGATGTTATATAAGAAGCAGACACTGCGTGCTGCTAGAACCAAGAGTCTGGTTGATCAAGCCAGTAACCAGGAGGCTTGGTTCAAAACCTGGCGGTGGGTCGATGTCCTGGAACTATTAAATATGTAGATAATAGGTTGGCAGCGTTGAAATACACACTAGTTGATACAAGAAGACATAAGATATACGCTATACTATACAAGGCACACAATACAACTTACACAAGATACAAAATACAAAGTACACGACACAAAATACACACACTACACGATACAAAAAGAGAAAATGTACCCAAGTTACATAATGCAACACAGGTTACAGAGTTTCGTACTCTAGAATGTAGACCACTAGTGGCCCTCAACACAAACCAACTACTTTCCCTTCTACACACTACCACTGTGTGAGCTACACCGTCGTCCCTTCCACACATCACCACCACTGTGTGGGCTACACCGTCGTCCCTTCCACACACCACCACCACTGTGTGGGCTACCGTCGTCCCTTCCACACACCACCACCACTGTGTGGGCTACCGTCGTCCCTTCCACACACCACCACCACTGTGCGGGCTACACCGTCGTCCCTTCCACACACCACCACCACTGTGCGGGCTACACCGTCGTCAGACATGGTAACTCCCACGTAATAGTAACTCCAGTTCTGCCGGAAGTGAACATTTTAAGGTTACAGTAGGTACTTGACAATGTACCTTTACTGAGGTATCCTATCTCAGACGAAGAGATCTCACTGTCTTGTTTATGAAAACAATGTGATGGATTATGACAGGAAAACCATCCCGTGTGATGGATTATGACAGGAAAACCATCCCGTGTGATGGATTATGACAGGAAAACCATCCCGTGTGATGGATTATGACAGGAAAACCATCCCGTGTGATGGATTATGACAGGAAAACCATCCCGTGTGATGGATTATGACAGGAAAACCATCCCGTGTGATGGATTATGACAGGAAAACCATCCCGTGTGATGGATTATGACAGGAAAACCATCCCGTGTGATGGATTATGACAGGAAAACCATCCCGTGTGATGGATTATGACAGGAAAACCATCCCGTGTGATGGATTATGACAGGAAAACCATCCCGTGTGATGGATTATGACAGGAAAACCATCCCGTGTGATGGATTATGACAGGAAAATCATCCTGTATGATGCAGTATGAAGGAAATTCATCCTGTATGAGGCAGTATGAAGGAAAATCATCCTCTATGATGCAGTATGAAGGAAAATCATCGTGTATGATGCAGTATGAAGGAAAATCATCCTGTACGAGGCAGTATGAAGGAAAATCATCCTGTATGAGGCAGTATGAAGGAAAATCATCCTCTATGATGCAGTATGAAGGAAAATCATCCTCTATGATGCAGTATGAAGGAAAATCATCCTGTGTGACGCAGTATGAAGGAAAATCATCCTGTATGACGCAGTATGAAGGAAAATCATCCTGTATGACGCAGTATGAAGGAAAATCATCCTGTATGACGCAGTATGAAGGAAAATCATCCTGTATGATGCAGTATGAAGGAAAATCATCCTGTATGATGCAGTATGAAGGAAAATCATCCTGTATGATGCAGTATGAAGGAAAATCATCCTGTATGATGCAGTATGAAGGAAAATCACCCTGTGTGAAGAATAAAGACCTAGTAATAATCCCACTAATCTAACCATCAACAACGGCACAATTCACTCAACAAAACAGGTGAAGAACTGCCTGGAAAATCTGGAGAGTTCTGCACCAAATATTGTTCTCTCTGAGATTTCAACCTCTGGAATGTAAAACGAAGTTGATAAACAACATCACTGTATCAGAAATATTACCGGGAAATATCTTAGTCCAAGCCTCACTAATCAACATACCTGTTACCCGATTTTCAGAGGCCTACCGTTGCGGCCCATCTTTAGGCAGACGTCACTGTAGACTGCTTGGACAATCAGGCTTTTGCTGAGAGCGACCAGCAGGCTCCTAGCTCGATAATTAGCGTGCGGGGGTCGATCTCCGGTACGGGTGGAAATAGCCATTAGGATGTGTTTCCTTAAGACTATTCCTGTTCACCTATCAGTAAAATAGGTACCTGGGTAAACCATACCCCGGCTGGGATTGAACCCGCGGTCAGAGAGTCTCAAAACTCCAGCCCGTCGCGTTAGCCACTAGACCAGCTAGCCACAATAAGATTCATCCAACTAGGTATATTTCTACACCATAGGAAGGTTAGCATAGGCACCACTGTGACCACAAATGCAAGTTTTTACAGACGAATCTCC
Source organism: Cherax quadricarinatus (assembly GCF_038502225.1). Classification (NCBI taxonomy): domain Eukaryota; kingdom Metazoa; phylum Arthropoda; class Malacostraca; order Decapoda; family Parastacidae; genus Cherax; species Cherax quadricarinatus. The sequence goes on from NC_091372.1 coordinate 5,552,307, forward strand.
AGCTAGCGTGGCCGTGACGAACTCTAGCTCAAGTCCCTTCACTGCCGTCAACATGACTCACAAAATCGTAATGACACGATTGCAAACAAACCATACAGGCTGGAGTTTTGAGACTCTCTGACCGCGGGTTCAATCCCGGCTGGGGTATGGTTTGTTTGCAATCGTGTCATTACGATTTCGTGAGTCAGGTACCTGGGTGTTAGTGGACTGGTGTGGGTCGCATCCTGGGACAAAACTGACCTAATTTTCCAGAAATGCTCAGCATAACAAGGGGCTTTCTATATAGTAGTATGTCATTAATGTCAGCTATGGTCTGTATACCTTGTACATGTACTGGTAGAAATAAAGATTATTATTGTAATTACTAGAGAGTCATTACAGCCTGATCTCTGCAATATTATCGTGCAAATCAGTTCAAAGTTGCTTTTAGATTCACGACAGATAATTCCGAGTACATAGTGAGGCGGCGGCCCTGACCTGCTTATTACCAAGTACCTAAAATGACTACCAACACAATACTCTGAACAATTTTGAGTAAACGGTAAAAGTGTTGAGATTTTTGACAGGAATGGTGCCAGCCACAACGAATTCCAACTACACTAATACCCACTACAGTAATTCCAACCACACTAATACTCACTACAGTAATTCCAACTACACTAATACCCACTACAGTAATTCCAACCACACTAATACTCACTACAGTAATTCCAACTACACTAATACCCACTACAGTAATTCCAACCACACTAATACTCACTACAGTAATTCTACCCACACCACTACAATAATTCCACCCACATCAACACCACTACAATAATTCCACCCACATCAACACCACTACAATAATTCCACCCACATCAACACCACTACAATAATTCCACCCACATCAACACCACTACAATAATTCCACCCACATCAACACCACTACAATAATTCCACCCACATCAACACCACTACAATAATTCCACCCACATCAACACCACTACAATAATTCCACCCACATCAACACCACTACAATAATTCCACCCACATCAACACCACTACAATAATTCCACCCACATCAACACCACTACAATAATTCCACCCACATCAACACCACTACAATAATTCCACCCACACAATAACACCAGTACAAGTAGATATATGTAGATACATTATGTAGATATATGTAGATACATTATGTAGATATATGTAGATACATTATGTAGATATATGTAGATACATTATGTAGATATATGTAGATACATTATGTAGATATATGTAGATACATTATGTAGATATATGTAGATACATTATGTAGATATATGTAGATACATTATGTAGATATATGTAGATACATTATGTAGATATATGTAGATACATTATGTAGATATATGTAGATACATTATGTAGATATATGTAGATACATTATGTAGATATATGTAGATACATTATGTAGATATATGTAGATACATTATGTAGATATATGTAGATACATTATGTAGATATATGTAGATACATTATGTAGATATATGTAGATACATTATGTAGATATATGTAGATACATTATGTAGATATATGTAGATACATTATGTAGATATATGTAGATACATTATGTAGATATATGTAGATACATTATGTAGATATATGTAGAGGCATTATGTAGATAATGTAGAGGCATTATGTAGATAATGTAGAGGCATTATGTAGATAATGTAGAGGCATTATGTAGATAATGTAGAGGCATTATGTAGATAATGTAGAGGCATTATGTAGATAATGTAGAGGCATTATGTAGATAATGTAGAGGCATTATGTAGATAATGTAGAGGCATTATGTAGATAATGTAGAAGCATTATGTAGATAATGTAGAAGCATTATGTAGATAATGTAGAGGCATTATGTAGATAATGTAGAGGCATTATGTAGATAATGTAGAGGCATTATGTAGATAATGTAGAGACATTATGTAGATAATGTAGAGGCATTATGTAGATAATGTAGAGACATTATGTAGATAATGTAGAGGCATTATGTAGATAATGTAGAGGCATTATGTAGATAATGTAGAGGCATTATGTAGATAATGTAGAAGCATTATGTAGATAATGTAGAAGCATTATGTAGATAATGTAGAGACATTATGTAGATAATGTAGAGGCATTATGTAGATAATGTAGAGGCATTATGTAGATAATGTAGAGGCATTATGTAGATAATGTAGAGGCATTATGTAGATAATGTAGAAGCATTATGTAGATAAATGGTTCAGAGAACCCACACGTTGGTAAATTAGACACATGTGTAACATTTGGGTATCTTTCTTGAGGAAACGTTTCGCCACACAGTGGCTTCATCAGTCCATACAAAGAAAAATGGTGAAAATCAGAAGGAGTTTGAGGTAATCAGTCCCTCAGTCTGGAGTCGATGCAATCAGTCCATCAGTATTGATTGTTGGACTGATTACCTCAAACTTCTAATCTTCAACATTCTTCTTTGTACTGGACTGATGAAGTTACTGTGTGGCGAAACGTTTCCATTAAAAAGATACCCCAAGTATTGTCTAATTTATCAACTCGTCGGTTCTGTGAAGTATTTATGTACACAGAGAAGAATGTTTGAAGATCAGGGGGAGTCTGAGGTAATCAGTCCCCCAGGGAAGAATGTTTGAAGATCAGGGGGAGTCTGAGGTAATCAGTCCCCCAGGGAAGAATGTTTGAAGATCAAGGGGAGTCTGAGGTAATCAGTCCCCCAGGGAAGAATGTTTTGAGTCTGAGTAATCATCAAGGGGAGTCTGAGGTAATCAGTCCCCCAGGGAAGAATGTTTGAAGATCAAGGGGAGTCTGAGGTAATCAGTCCCCCAGGGAAGAATGTTTGAAGATCAAGGGGAGTCTGAGGTAATCAGTCCCCCAGGGAAGAATGTTTGAAGATCAAGGGGAGTCTGAGGTAATCAGTCCCCCAGGGAAGAATGTTTGAAGATCAAGGGGAGTCTGAGGTAATCAGTCCCCCAGGGAAGAATGTTTGAAGATCAAGGGGAGTCTGAGGTAATCAGTCCCCCAGGGAAGAATGTTTGAAGATCAAGGGGAGTCTGAGGTAATCAGTCCCCCAGGGAAGAATGTTTGAAGATCAAGGGGAGTCTGAGGTAATCAGTCCCCCAGGGAAGAATGTTTGAAGATCAAGGGGAGTCTGAGGTAATCAGTCCCCCAGGGAAGAATGTTTGAAGATCAAGGGGAGTCTGAGGTAATCAGTCCCCCAGGGAAGAATGTTTGAAGATCAAGGGGAGTCTGAGGTAATCAGTCCCCCAGGGAAGAATGTTTGAAGATCAAGGGGAGTCTGAGGTAATCAGTCCCCCAGGGAAGAATGTTTGAAGATCAAGGGGAGTCTGAGGTAATCAGTCCCCCAGGGAAGAATGTTTGAAGATCAAGGGGAGTCTGAGGTAATCAGTCCCCCAGGGAAGAATGTTTGAAGATCAAGGGGAGTCTGAGGTAATCAGTCCCCCAGGGAAGAATGTTTGAAGATCAAGGGGAGTCTGAGGTAATCAGTCCCCCAGGGAAGAATGTTTGAAGATCAAGGGGAGTCTGAGGTAATCAGTCCCCCAGGGAAGAATGTTTGAAGATCAAGGGGAGTCTGAGGTAATCAGTCCCCCAGGGAAGAATGTTTGAAGATCAAGGGGAGTCTGAGGTAATCAGTCCCCCAGGGAAGAATGTTTGAAGATCAAGGGGAGTCTGAGGTAATCAGTCCCCCAGGGAAGAATGTTTGAAGATCAGGGGGAGTCTGAGGTAATCAGTCCCCCAGGGAAGAATGTTTGAAGATCAGGGGGAGTCTGAGGTAATCAGTCCCCCAGGGAAGAATGTTTGAAGATCAGGGGGAGTCTGAGGTAATCAGTCCCCCAGGGCAGGGAAGAATGTTTGAAGATCAGGGGGAGTCTGAGGCAATCAGTCCCCCAGGGAAGAATGTTTGAAGATCAAGGGGAGTCTGAGGTAATCAGTCCCCCAGGGAAGAATGTTTGAAGATCAGGGGGAGTCTGAGGTAATCAGTCCCCCAGGGAAGAATGTTTGAAGATCAGGGGGAGTCTGAGGTAATCAGTCCCCCAGGGAAGAATGTTTGAAGATCAGGGGGAGTCTGAGGTAATCAGTCCCCCAGGGAAGAATGTTTGAAGATCAGGGGGAGTCTGAGGTAATCAGTCCCCCAGGGAAGAATGTTTGAAGATCAGGGGGAGTCTGAGGTAATCAGTCCCCCAGGGAAGAATGTTTGAAGATCAGGGGGAGTCTGAGGCAATCAGTCCCCCAGGGAAGAATGTTTGAAGATCAAGGGGAGTCTGAGGTAATCAGCCCCCCAGGGAAGAATGTTTGAAGATCAGGGGGAGTCTGAGGCAATCAGTCCCCCAGGGAAGAATGTTTGAAGATCAGGGGGAGTCTGAGGTAATCAGCCCCCCAGGGAAGAATGTTTGAAGATCAGGGGGAGTCTGAGGTAATCAGCCCCCCAGGGAAGAATGTTTGAAGATCAAGGGAAGTCTGAGGTAATCAGTCCCCCAGGGGCATCATGTCAACAAGTATGGTTATAAAAACATAACATGCAAAGAAATGCCTCACGAAATCGTAATCACACGATTGTAAACACACCACGGGTTCCCCCACCAGTGCCGTGGTTTATGTCGAGAAACGGTATGGTGATACCGACAAGCTGTGCAAAAACATACTTACGTACATTTCAGGACATTATAGGAAATGTTTCTCCACGAGTGACTTCTTTAGTTTGAAGTCAGCAGGCGAGATTACTTAGTGTAAAGTAAAAGGACACAAGTGCAACTAATGTGACATTTTTATTGTGGCAACGGTTTTGCTCTCCAGGAGCTTTGTCAAGCAGTAACGGCTTGACAAAGCTCCTGGAGAGCGAAACGTTGCCACAATAAAATGTCACATTAGTTGCACTTGTGTCCTTTTACTTTACATATTGTGAGTAATTCTACCAGCATTATTACGAGATTATTTAGCTGGAAAACACCAGGAACTTTCACTGCCCGTGTACAATCAAACATCTCAACTACCAGTAACACTTCAAGTCTCACCAAGTAAATACGTTGATGATGGATTACACACTTGTACTACACTTATGTATCTTTATTATGGAAACGTTTCGCCCACCAGTGGCTTAATCAATCCAGTACAGAGAAGAATGAAGGAGTTTGAGGTAATCAAGTGTCTAACGTAAATATGTACTGACACTCACTACCACTGATCTTGTAGCTACCAACAGGTACTAACACTCACTACCACTGATCTTGTAGCTACCAACAGGTACTAACACTCACTACCACTGATCTTGTAGCTACCAACAGGTACTAACACTCACTACCACTGATCTTGTAGCTACCAACAGGTACTACCAGCTTCCACAAGTCAGTAATGAGTCACTAATACAATAAAAGACACATGACTGCACCTGACACACTAAGGCAGCAACGTCTCTAACTTTCTTCTTAAGGAGGCAATAATATGTTTTACGAGCAATAAAACGAAATCAAGAGGAACATTTTTCCTTAGTTATAATGAAGAAACAAGATATGTTGGGAACATACAGCCAACTGTATAAAGAAGAAATAAGATAAACATATCAACGGGAAACTATATAATATATATATATATATATATATATATATATATATATATATATATATATATATATATATATATATATATATATATATATATATATATATATAAAGAGATAAATTGGAGATATAAAGAGGAAAATGAACAAAGAGGTTCCGAACCTCATGTATTATCACAGATAAGAGGTAATTAGGTCTGATCGTAGGAGAGAGTTGACCTACCAATATTCTACTGTAGTCGGTTCCTAGGGGGTCATGGCCCCCGCGGCCCAGTACTAGACCTGGTCTCCTGGTTGATGGTTTGATCAACGAAGAGGCCTAGTTGACCAGGCCACATATGCGTACCACAGCCTGGCTTATCAGGAACTTGAAGAACTTATCATGAAGACAGCGTATGTTGTCTTGGTAATTTCCCTTAGCTATGGGGAGAGAGAGTGGAAGAGTCTTGGTCCCTTTACACTTACTGAGTTATCTCTCGGTGTAATAATGGTAACCTTACTTTTCACTATCTGCCAAGCTTCTTACTATCATATGAAGTGTTTCCAGCGTATATTTTTGGGATCAGAATTTTCCAGGTGTAAATTATGATTTATCTTTCTCGCCTACCTTCCAGGGAGTACAGTTTAAGAGACTTCAATATAGATAAACAATAAAAAGGCACAATACCGTGACTGGAACAACACACAAGTAACTCTCATATAGGAGACATGAACCATTAACTAGTCACACAGTTAATGGTCCAAGTCGCAGCCAAACGTCGCCAGAAGCATAAACTATTTAGATGATGGAATTTATACGAGCAATGACGTTTCTCTGTACAGTCTAGAATTCTGTTACTTGGCAGGAGCTAGTGTGCACCAGTACCTTGGATCACGAGACAAACTTAGTAATTAACACTTGTCAGAAATATTTCGTCAACAAAATTAGCTTCATTAGCAACGTAAGTGGATAAAAAGGCTTCAAGGAAGAATATTTGGATTTCTTCCTGAAGCTGTTTGAATATTCCACTTCCCCTACCACCCCATCTTTTCATATTTTTTTACCAATAGGTATATTTTATTACATAATCTGGTGCAAAAGGTTTAAGAGATACATTGTTGATATAAAGATGGCATATACAGTGTGTGATTTACATTGTGAGGGAGAGTGGCACTACTATCCTGGTGCCAGGTGAATGGCACTATCCTGGTGCAACGTGAAGGGCACTATCATGGTGCTAGATAAGTGACACTATCCTGGTGCAAGATGGGTGGCACTATCATGGTGCCAGATAAGTAGCACTATCCTGGTGCCTGGTCAGGAGCACCACTATTCTGGTGCCAGGTTAAGACACAGTTTATCTGTTCGCTGTCACCAGGACACTGTGTATCTGTTCACTGTCACCAGGACACACTGTATCTGGTCACTGTCACCAGGACACACTGTATCTGGTCACTGTCACCAGGACACACTGTATCTGGTCACTGTCATCAGGACACAATGTATCTGTTCACTGTCACCAGGACACAGTGTATCTGTTCACTCACCAGGACACACTATATCTGGTCACTGTCCTGTTCTATCTGACTTTATAGCACAAGTTAAAGGTGTGCAGTCAGTTTACTGCTTTATGTGTCTACTGCAGCTGGAGTTTACAGCAGCTGGTGTTTACAGCAGCTGGTGTTTACAGCTGCTGGTGTTTACACCACTGGGGTTTGCAACACTGATGTTTACACCAGTGGAGTTTACAGCAGGTGTTTACATCACTGTTTAAAGCAGCTGGCGTTTACATCATTGATGTTTACAACACTGGTGTTTACAGCCGCTGGTGTTTACATCACTGGTGTTTACAGTAGCTGGTGTTTGCATCACTGGTGTTTACATCAGATGTTTACAGCAGCTGGTGCTTGCATCACTGATGTTTACAGAAGCTGGTGTTTACATCACATCAGGCAATGTACTAGTGGTCCATGTTCCAGGTATTAGTGGCCCATGTAATAGTGGTCCAGGTAATAGTGGTCTAGGTAATAGTGGGTCATGTAATAGTGATCTAGGTAATAGTGGTCCATGTAATAGTGGTCCATGTAATAGTGGTCCAGATAATAGTGGTCCAGGTCATAGTGGTCCATGTAATAGTGGTCTATGTATTGATGATGAGAGAATGAGGAAGTGGCAGAAAGAACTTGCGCACACACAGCTTCAAGGTAAGGTAGGTAGGCCACATGAGGACCTGTTACCAGGCTTCTTGTGTCACACACACAGCGGCCAGGAGAGAGACTTGCTGACTGGTCAATCAGGCTGTGGTAATACCCAAGTGGATAGAAACCATAAATGTCCATCTCTCAGTAGTAGTAACCAGTTACCAGTAACCAGTGTACCAGTAGATGACTCACTACCAACCGTCTCTGCGTGAATCACTGGCTGTATTCATATTGTTGCTGACCTAGCAGGATTTCAAGCGCCCCCTCGCCCATGGGCACTCCTCAGTCAGTCTAGTCAAGGGGCAGAGAAAGGCAGGTTCGACTGTGGCGCCCTTCCACATACTTCAGTTACAATATACGTACTTCCAGCCTACGTGAGTATTTTTACCCAATCCACGTGTTCGAACCCCACATGATAAATGGTGGCACCGGTATGGAGCGTGGAAATTAAGCTTTTTAAGGGTATTTCAAGAGGTTAGAAGACTGTTTGTGAGTAGCCGGCGGGTCAAAGGTGAACCGTCTCACCCATCCCAAGCTACTCGCTCCCCTCACAACCTCCACCTCCAGCCTGCAAGCCTGTTGCAGCCGTTTCAAGCTTCCTGGCTTAGTTCGTGTGCTAATTGCTTCAATCTCCGAGGGGTTGACCCGGATTTTGCAATTAAGCCAGTCAGTAAGCCAGACTGTGGAAGTGAACGCCAGTCAGCCTATCATCCAGCCTGTCTCCTGTCATCCACCTGCTCCTCCGTGCTGTGTGCATCGTTACACGTCTTCCAGTCAGCCATTCTCGTGGGTTAAGCCAGTCAGCCAACCCAGCTTCTAACCCAGCTGAGAGAGAGAAGTAAGCCACGCAAGTTCCTCTGAAGTATTTTCATATCGCTTTGTGCTCCCTGTTGGATGCTAAGAGTGGTCTTCACCATCCCTGTGGCATAGTGGCTTATCAAGCCACCTTCGTGGGTAGTGAGAGGAGTGCGCGCCAGAGCGCCAGCGAGAGTCACCACCTCACCCACTGCTATACACTCTCCCTCCACCCACCCACCACCAGCCACCCACCTCATCTACCTGTGGTTGTTTGCACCCTTGTACCGGGTCCTAGAACTGTTTTGGCTCACGTAATTGGTCAAGAGATTGTAGCTGAGCGCCACCGATAAAGCCAGTTATGTGAGTTCACCGAGAAAGCGCATTTCTTCACGACGACAGTGTGAGTGTCGGCGTCATCACCGCACAGGACAACCTTCCTCATCACCAGTCATCCTGTCTACTACTCCAGCCTTCAGCGATAATTTTCTGTTTAGATACATTTTTCTTGCATTTAAAGACATTTGCGTGTGTGAGACATTTGAATTTCTTGTGTACTCTAAACCTTGTGTTTTCAGTGTAGACTCAGTGTTTCTTTGACTCATTTTTTTTGCAATATTTTTCAGTGTTATCGCTCATTTTTTTGCCTTATGTCCTTGAGTAAGTTCACTGAGATCATGTCCCAGTCACTTTTGAATGTTCACTTAGTGTATCATGCCAGTCAAAGTCAATATGAATCAGTCCACAGTACCAACATTCCCTTACCAAGCTCTCAGTAGTAGTAACCAGCTACCAGTAACCAGTGTACCAGTAGATGACTCACTACCAACCGTCTCTGCGTGAATCACTGGCTGTATTCATATTGTTGCTGACCTAGCAGGATTTCAAGCGCCCCCTCGCCCATGGGCACTCCTCAGTCAGTCTAGTCAAGGGGCAGAGAGAGGCAGGTTCGGCTGTGGCGCCCTTCCACATACTTCAGTTACAATATACGTACTTCCAGCCTACGTGAGTATTTTTACCCAATCCACGTGTTCGAACCCCACATGATACATCAACTAACTAAAAAAAGCAGAGTGGAAAACTGCACGCGACATCCAAGATCATAAATCAGGGAGAATATCCTTCCCAAGTCTTAACATACGCATTTACTGCTTCTCAAAACATCATAATAATAATGTTTATTTCTACAAGTACAAGATACAACTTATACAGACCATAGCTGACATACTGACCATAGCTGACATACTGACCATAGCTGACATACTGACCATAGCTGACATACTGACCATAGCTGACATACTGACCATAGCTGACATACTGCTACATAGAAAACTGCCTGTTATGTAGAGCATTTCCCACACCCAGTGACTCTTACAACCCTGGGTGTGTGACCCAGTGGCTCTTACAACCCTGGGTGTGTGACCCAGTGGCTCTTACAACCCTGGGTGTGTGACCCAGTGGCTCTTACAACCCTGGGTGTGTGACCCAGTGGCTCTTACAACCCTGGGTGTGTGACCCAGTGGCTCTTACAACCCTGGGTGTGTGACCCAGTGGCTCTTACAACCCTGGGTGTGACCCAGTGACTCTTACAACCCTGGGTGTGTGACCCAGTGACTTACAACCCTGGGTGTGTGACCCAGTGACTCTTACAACCCTGGGTGTGTGACCCAGTGACTTACAACCCCGGGTGTGTGACCCAGTGGCTCTTACAACCCTGGGTGTGTGACCCAGTGACTCTTACAACCCTGGGTGTGTGACCCAGTGGCTCTTACAACCCTGGGTGTGACACAGTGACTCTTACAACCCTGGGTGTGTGACCCAGTGACTCTTACAACCCTGGGTGTGTGACCCAGTGGCTCTTACAACCCTGGGTGTGTGACCCAGTGGCTCTTACAACCCTGGGTGTGTGACCCAGTGACTCTTACGACCCTGGGTGTGTGACCCAGTGGCTCTTACAACCCTGGGTGACCCAGTGGCTCTTACAACCCTGGGTGTGACCCAGTGGCTCTTACAACCCTGGGTGTGTGACCCAGTGGCTTTTACAACCCTGGGTGTGTGACCCAGTGGCTCTTACAACCCTGGGTGTGTGACCCAGTGACTTATAACCCTGGGTGTGTGACCCAGTGACTCTTACAACCCTGGGTGTGACCCAGTGGCTCTTAAAACCCTGGGTGTGTGACCCAGTGACTCTTACAACCCTGGGTGTGACCCAGTGGCTCTTACAACCCTGGGTGTGTGACCCAGTAGCTCTTACAACCCTGGGTGTGTGACCCAGTGACTCTTACAACCCTGGGTGTGTGACCAAGTGACTTACAACCCTGGGTGTGTGACCCAGTGGCTCTTACAACCCTGGGTGTGTGACCCAGTGGCTCTTACAACCCTGGGTGTGACCCAGTGACTCTTACAATCCTGGGTGTGTGACCCAGTGGCTCTTACAACCCTGGGAGTGTGACCCAGTGGCTCTTACAACCCTAGGTGTGACCCAGTGACTCTTACAACCCTGGGTGTGTGACCCAGTGGCTCTTGCAACCCTGGGTGTGACCCAGTGACTCTTACAACCCTGGGTGTGTGACCCAGTGACTCTTACAACCCTGGGTGTATGACCCAGTGGCTCTTACAACCCTGGGTGTGTGACCCAGTGGCTCTTACAACCCTGGGTGTGTGACCCAGTGGCTCTTACAACCCTGGGTGTGTGACCCAGTGACTCTTACAATCCTGGGTGTGTGACCCAGTGGCTCTTACAACCCTGGGAGTGTGACCCAGTGGCTCTTACAACCCTAGGTGTGTGACCCAGTGACTCTTACAACCCTGGGTGTGTGACCCAGGGGCTCTTGCAACCCTGGGTGTGACCCAGTGACTCTTACAACCCTGGGTGTGTGACCCAGTGACTCTTACAACCCTGGGTGTGTGACCCAGTGGCTCTTACAACCCTGGGTGTGTGACCCAGTGGCTCTTACAACCCTGGGTGTGTGACCCAGTGACTCTTACAACCCTGGGTGTGTGACCCAGTGACTCTTACAACCCTGGGTGTGTGACCCAGTGACTCTTACAACCCTGGGTGTGTGACCCAGTGGCTCTTACAACCCTGGGTGTGTGACCCAGTGACTCTTACAACCCTGGGTGTGTGACCCAGTGGCTCTTACAACCCTGGGTGTGTGACCCAGTGACTCTTACAACCCTGGGTGTGTGACCCAGTGGCTCTTACAACCCTGGGTGTGTGACCCAGTGGCTCTTACAACCCTGGGTGTGTGACCCAGTGGCTCTTACAACCCTGGGTGTGTGACCCAGTGGCTCTTACAACCCTGGGTGTGTGACCCAGTGGCTCTTACAACCCTGGGTGTGACCCAGTGACTCTTACAACCCTGGGTGTGTGACCCAGTGACTTACAACCCTGGGTGTGTGACCCAGTGACTCTTACAACCCTGGGTGTGTGACCCAGTGACTTACAACCCCGGGTGTGTGACCCAGTGGCTCTTACAACCCTGGGTGTGTGACCCAGTGACTCTTACAACCCTGGGTGTGTGACCCAGTGGCTCTTACAACCCTGGGTGTGACACAGTGACTCTTACAACCCTGGGTGTGTGACCCAGTGACTCTTACAACCCTGGGTGTGTGACCCAGTGGCTCTTACAACCCTGGGTGTGTGACCCAGTGGCTCTTACAACCCTGGGTGTGTGACCCAGTGACTCTTACGACCCTGGGTGTGTGACCCAGTGGCTCTTACAACCCTGGGTGACCCAGTGGCTCTTACAACCCTGGGTGTGACCCAGTGGCTCTTACAACCCTGGGTGTGTGACCCAGTGGCTTTTACAACCCTGGGTGTGTGACCCAGTGGCTCTTACAACCCTGGGTGTGTGACCCAGTGACTTATAACCCTGGGTGTGTGACCCAGTGACTCTTACAACCCTGGGTGTGACCCAGTGGCTCTTAAAACCCTGGGTGTGTGACCCAGTGACTCTTACAACCCTGGGTGTGACCCAGTGGCTCTTACAACCCTGGGTGTGTGACCCAGTAGCTCTTACAACCCTGGGTGTGTGACCCAGTGACTCTTACAACCCTGGGTGTGTGATCAAGTGACTTACAACCCTGGGTGTGTGACCCAGTGGCTCTTACAACCCTGGGTGTGTGACCCAGTGGCTCTTACAACCCTGGGTGTGACCCAGTGACTCTTACAATCCTGGGTGTGTGACCCAGTGGCTCTTACAACCCTGGGAGTGTGACCCAGTGGCTCTTACAACCCTAGGTGTGTGACCCAGTGGCTCTTACAACCCTAGGTGTGTGACCCAGTGACTCTTACAACCCTGGGTGTGTGACCCAGTGGCTCTTGCAACCCTGGGTGTGACCCAGTGACTCTTACAACCCTGGGTGTGTGACCCAGTGACTCTTACAACCCTGGGTGTATGACCCAGTGGCTCTTACAACCCTGGGTGTGTGACCCAGTGGCTCTTACAACCCTGGGTGTGTGACCCAGTGGCTCTTACAACCCTGGGTGTGTGACCCAGTGACTCTTACAATCCTGGGTGTGTGACCCAGTGGCTCTTACAACCCTGGGAGTGTGACCCAGTGGCTCTTACAACCCTAGGTGTGTGACCCAGTGACTCTTACAACCCTGGGTGTGTGACCCAGTGGCTCTTGCAACCCTGGGTGTGACCCAGTGACTCTTACAACCCTGGGTGTGTGACCCAGTGACTCTTACAACCCTGGGTGTATGACCCAGTGGCTCTTACAACCCTGGGTGTGTGACCCAGTGGCTCTTACAACCCTGGGTGTGTGACCCAGTGACTCTTACAACCCTGAGTGTGACCCAGTGACTCTTACAACCCTGGGTGTGTGACCCAGTGGCTCTTACAACCCTGGGTGTGTGACCCAGTGACTTACAACCCTGGGTGTGTGACCCAGTGACTCTTACAACCCTGGGTGTGTGACTTAGTGACTTACAACCCTGGGTGTGTGACCCAGTGACTCTTACAACCCTAGGTGTGTGACCCAGTGACTCTTACAACCCTAGGTGTGTGACCCAGTGACTTACAACCCTGGGAGTGTGACCCAGTGACTTACAACCCTGGGAGTGTGACCCAGTGACTTACAACCCTGGGAGTGTGACCCAGTGACTTACAACCCTGGGAGTGTGACCCAGTGACTTACAACCCTGGGAGTGTGACCCAGTGACTTACAACCCTGGGTGTGACACCCAGTGACTTACAACCCTGAGTGTGTGACCCAGTGACTCTTACAACCCTGCGAGTGTGATACAGTGACTTACAACCCTGGGAATGTGACCCAGTGACTTACAACCCTGGGAGTGTGACCCAGTGACTTACAACCCTGGGAGTGTGGCCCAGTGACTTGCAACCCTGGGAGTGTGACCCAGTGACTTACAACCCTGGGAGTGTGACCCAGTGACTTACAACCCTGGGAGTGTGACCCAGTGACTTACAACCCTGGGTGTGACACCCAGTGACTCTTACAACCCTGGGTGTGTGGCCCAGTGACTTACAACCCTGGGAGTGTGACCCAGTGACTTACAATCCTGGGAGTGTGACCCAGTGACTTACAACCCTGGGAGTGTGACCCAGTGACTTACAACCCTGGGAGTGTGACCCAGCGACTTACAACCCTGGGAGTGTGACCCAGTGACTTACAACCCTGGGAGTGTGACCCAGTGACTTTCAACCCTGGGAGTGTGACCCAGTGACTTTCAACCCTGGGAGTGTAACCCAGTGACTTACAACCCTGGGAGTGTGACCCAGTGACTTACAACCCTGGGAGTGTGACCCAGTGACTTTCAACCCTGGGAGTGTGACCCACTGACTTACAACCCTGGGAGTGTGACCCAGTGACTTACAACCCTGGGAGTGTGACCCAGTGACTTTCAACCCTGGGAGTGTGACCCAGTGACTTACAACCCTGGGAGTGTGACCCAGTGACTTTCAACCCTGGGAGTGTGACCCAGTGACTTACAACCCTGGGAGTGTGACCCAGTGACTTACAACCCTGGGAGTGTGACCCAGTGACTTACAACCCTGGGAGTGTGACCCAGTGACTTACAACCCTGGGAGTGTGACCCAGTGACTTTCAACCCTGGGAGTGTGACCCAGTGACTTACAACCCTGGGAGTGTGACCCAGTGACTTACAACCCTGGGAGTGTGACCCAGTGACTTTCAACCCTGGGAGTGTGACCCAGTGACTTACAACCCTGGGAGTGTGACCCAGTGACTTACAACCCTGGGAGTGTGACCCAGTGATTTTCAACCCTGGGAGTGTGACCCAGTGATTTTCAACCCTGGGAGTGTGACCCAGTGACTTACAACCCTGGGAGTGTGACCCAGTGACTTTCAACCCTGGGAGTGTGACCGAGTGACTTACAACCCTGGGAGTGTGACCCAGTGACTTTCAACCCTGGGAGTGTGACCCAGTGACTTACAACCCTGGGAGTGTGACCCAGTGACTTACAACCCTGGGAGTGTGACCCAGTGGCTCTTAAAACCCTGGGTGTGTGACCCAGTGACTCTTACAACCCTGGGTGTGACCCAGTGGCTCTTACAACCCTGGGTGTGTGACCCAGTAGCTCTTACAACCCTGGGTGTGTGACCCAGTGACTCTTACAACCCTGGGTGTGTGATCAAGTGACTTACAACCCTGGGTGTGTGACCCAGTGGCTCTTACAACCCTGGGTGTGTGACCCAGTGGCTCTTACAACCCTGGGTGTGACCCAGTGACTCTTACAATCCTGGGTGTGTGACCCAGTGGCTCTTACAACCCTGGGAGTGTGACCCAGTGGCTCTTACAACCCTAGGTGTGTGACCCAGTGACTCTTACAACCCTGGGTGTGTGACCCAGTGGCTCTTGCAACCCTGGGTGTGACCCAGTGACTCTTACAACCCTGGGTGTGTGACCCAGTGACTCTTACAACCCTGGGTGTATGACCCAGTGGCTCTTACAACCCTGGGTGTGTGACCCAGTGGCTCTTACAACCCTGGGTGTGTGACCCAGTGGCTCTTACAACCCTGGGTGTGTGACCCAGTGACTCTTACAATCCTGGGTGTGTGACCCAGTGGCTCTTACAACCCTGGGAGTGTGACCCAGTGGCTCTTACAACCCTAGGTGTGTGACCCAGTGACTCTTACAACCCTGGGTGTGTGACCCAGTGGCTCTTGCAACCCTGGGTGTGACCCAGTGACTCTTACAACCCTGGGTGTGTGACCCAGTGACTCTTACAACCCTGGGTGTATGACCCAGTGGCTCTTACAACCCTGGGTGTGTGACCCAGTGGCTCTTACAACCCTGGGTGTGTGACCCAGTGACTCTTACAACCCTGAGTGTGACCCAGTGACTCTTACAACCCTGGGTGTGTGACCCAGTGGCTCTTACAACCCTGGGTGTGTGACCCAGTGACTTACAACCCTGGGTGTGTGACCCAGTGACTCTTACAACCCTGGGTGTGTGACTTAGTGACTTACAACCCTGGGTGTGTGACCCAGTGACTCTTACAACCCTAGGTGTGTGACCCAGTGACTCTTACAACCCTAGGTGTGTGACCCAGTGACTTACAACCCTGGGAGTGTGACCCAGTGACTTACAACCCTGGGAGTGTGACCCAGTGACTTACAACCCTGGGAGTGTGACCCAGTGACTTACAACCCTGGGAGTGTGACCCAGTGACTTACAACCCTGGGAGTGTGACCCAGTGACTTACAACCCTGGGTGTGACACCCAGTGACTTACAACCCTGAGTGTGTGACCCAGTGACTCTTACAACCCTGCGAGTGTGATACAGTGACTTACAACCCTGGGAATGTGACCCAGTGACTTACAACCCTGGGAGTGTGACCCAGTGACTTACAACCCTGGGAGTGTGGCCCAGTGACTTGCAACCCTGGGAGTGTGACCCAGTGACTTACAACCCTGGGAGTGTGACCCAGTGACTTACAACCCTGGGAGTGTGACCCAGTGACTTACAACCCTGGGTGTGACACCCAGTGACTCTTACAACCCTGGGTGTGTGGCCCAGTGACTTACAACCCTGGGAGTGTGACCCAGTGACTTACAATCCTGGGAGTGTGACCCAGTGACTTACAACCCTGGGAGTGTGACCCAGTGACTTACAACACTGCGAGTGTGACCCAGTGACTTACAACACTGCGAGTGTGACCCAGTGACTTACAACCCTGGGAGTGTGACCCAGTGACTTACAACCCTGGGAGTGTGACCCAGTGACTTACAACCCTGGGAGTGTGACCCAGCGACTTACAACCCTGGGAGTGTGACCCAGTGACTTACAACCCTGGGAGTGTGACCCAGTGACTTTCAACCCTGGGAGTGTGACCCAGTGACTTTCAACCCTGGGAGTGTAACCCAGTGACTTACAACCCTGGGAGTGTGACCCAGTGACTTACAACCCTGGGAGTGTGACCCAGTGACTTTCAACCCTGGGAGTGTGACCCACTGACTTACAACCCTGGGAGTGTGACCCAGTGACTTACAACCCTGGGAGTGTGACCCAGTGACTTTCAACCCTGGGAGTGTGACCCAGTGACTTACAACCCTGGGAGTGTGACCCAGTGACTTTCAACCCTGGGAGTGTGACCCAGTGACTTACAACCCTGGGAGTGTGACCCAGTGACTTACAACCCTGGGAGTGTGACCCAGTGACTTACAACCCTGGGAGTGTGACCCAGTGACTTACAACCCTGGGAGTGTGACCCAGTGACTTACAACCCTGGGAGTGTGACCCAGTGACTTACAACCCTGGGAGTGTGACCCAGTGACTTACAACCCTGGGAGTGTGACCCAGTGACTTACAACCCTGGGAGTGTGACCCAGTGACTTACAACCCTGGGAGTGTGACCCAGTGACTTACAACCCTGGGAGTGTGACCCAGTGAGTTTCAACCCTGGGAGTGTGACCCAGTGATTTTCAACCCTGGGAGTGTGACCCAGTGACTTACAACCCTGGGAGTGTGACCCAGTGACTTACAACCCTGGGAGTGTGACCCAGTGACTTACAACCCTGGGAGTGTGACCCAGTGACTTACAACCCTGGGAGTGTGACCCAGTGACTTACAACCCTGGGAGTGTGACCCAGTGACTTACAACCCTGGGAGTGTGACCCAGTGACTTACAACCCTGGGAGTGTGACCCAGTGACTTACAACCCTGGGAGTGTGACCCAGTGACTTACAACCCTGGGAGTGTGACCCAGCAGTGAACAAGTAATGGATGAAGGCATTGTTTACAGCAGTCATGGCTGCCGGCCCAAGCGTGAGGGAAGCCTTCCAGATCGATCGATAGATCAATCTCTCTTTCTCTCTCTTTCACACAAGACAGTTTCGGTAACCTTTCAAAAGGTTTGCCAGTCAACGAAACTAATAAAGATAGTCAGGAGAGTAGTAAAGCACTTGGAGATTAACGGGATCATAAACAGTAACCAGCATGGGTTCAGACATAACAAATCGTGTCTTATTAACCTTTTGGAATTCTATGACAAAGTAACTGAAGTGAAACACGAGAGAGAGGGTTGGGTGGGATGCATATTCTTAGACTGCAAGAAGACTTGATGTTGTCTCACACCAGACTGACGCATAAAACTTGGTGTAGGCAGGAATCGGGGAAGGTACTCTGGTGGATCAAAGAGTATCTCAGAGGAAGGAAGCAGAGTGAGTGTCCAGGAAGAGACGTCAAAATGGGGAAGTGTAACAAGCGGGGTGCCACAAGGATCGGTATTAGGGCCAGTACTGCTTCTGGTGTATGTGAATAGTGTTCCAGATGGAACTGAATCAAATGTATCCCTGTCTGCTGATGATATAAAACTGATGAGAAGAATAAAACAGAGATGGATAGGGAAAGGTTGCAAATGGATCTGGACAAGCTACAAGATTGATCAGCAAGTGGTTGCTTGAATTCAACCCCAGAAAATGCAAGGTCATGAAGATCAGGAAGAAAACAGAAGACCGGACACGGTGTACAGTCAGGGGACAGAGGTATCAGATCTCACTCCAAGAGAAAGACTCAGGGTTAAGCATAATGCCGAGAATTTCGCAGCAAGTTCACATCAACCAAATAACGTCTACATCTAATGCTCGTCTGGCAAATCTAAGAGCGGCCATCAGGAATCTCAACAGGAAGTCTTTCCGGGTATTTTATACAACATATGTCAGGCTCATCTTGGAGTAAACAGCACCGATATGGAACTTGTTAGGTAAAAGAACCTCCTGGAGAGCGAAACGTTGCTACAATAAAATGTCACATTAGTTGCACTTGTGTCCTTTTACCTAACATATTGTGAGTAATTCTAGCAAGATTATACAGCATGGAACTTACACCAGAAGAAGCATGTTAAAAAACTGGAGAAAGTGTAGAAGTAACAAAGCTAAAGCAGTATGAGCTCTGAGGAGAAGCTAATAGAACTGAAGCTAAGAACAGTGGAGGATAGAATAACCCGGGTAAATATAACATACAAAATACTCAGACATCAAGGCACGTCCCCTTCCCTATCCTGTCGTGCAGGTGAGACGTAGGCTCATGGTCACGTGGTTTGTGTTTACATATAGTGTAGGGGTGACATACGTACAGGTGAACACACCTGCCCTCACCATCAATCGCTACATACCCAGTGTTTACCTTGTATTTGTTTACCGTGCCCTAGTGTCGTGTTTGTCCTGGGTACCATCACTCCACTATCTTGGTTTAGAAGTCTCCCCAACAAATATTTTACTTATGCCTCTCAATACCCTTAACAAGGTACAGTAATCAAACCATACCCCCGGCCGGGATTGAACCCGCGGTCATAGAGTCTCAAAACTCCAGCCCGTCGCGTTAGCCACTAGCCATTACGATTTCTTGAGTCAAGGTACAGTAATGACTTACTCAGGGAGATGAGAAAAAAAGTTCCCTTTCCCAAGGTAGACTAAAATATTTCAGCATCATCCTGGAGCAGTGTGCAAGTGTTTACTTAAGTTCAGAGGTAGATATCTTCAATGAACCACTTCAGTGATATTTAAGAGGCTCTGCTGAGAGGAGTGATCAATGTATATGCTTTTAGAATATACTTCAGTCGTTATTTTAGGGATTATGGTATTGCTGATGTTAGTACACAAGTCAAATGACCCGTGTGCACGTACATTCTTCGACCCGAGGTCAACAAACCCCTATTTTACTGGCCCACACAACTCACCTGCTGATAGATGTGGTGGTATTGTTGTTGTTGGTGGTGGTGGTAGTGTTGTTGTTAACAGTGGTGATGGTAGTGGTGGTGGTGGTATTGGTAGTGTTGGTGTTAACAGTGGTGGTAGTGTTGGTGGTGGTAGTGTTGGTGTTAATAGTGGTGGTGGTAGTGTTCGTGTTAGTGGTGGTGGTAGTGTTCGTGTTAGTGGTGGTGGTAGTGTTCGTGTTAGTGGTGGTGGTAGTGTTGGTGTTAGTGGTGGTGGTAGTGTTGGTGTTAGTGGTGGTGGTAGTGTTCGTGTTAGTGGTGGTGGTAGTGTTGGTGTTAGTGGTGGTGGTAGTGTTGGTGTTAGTGGTGGTGGTAGTGTTGGTGTAAGTTGTGGTGTTAATAATGGTGGTAGTGGTGCAACAATATATATACGAGGAATTACCCACACATCTTGCTGTCTTTTAACAGAAAAATTGACAAGTTCTCCAGTTCAATTCCGGGTTGACCAGACTATGGTGTCAACGCTTTATTGTGTGTTGCTGGCACCAAGAGTCTGATTGATGAGGTCATCAACCAGGTCTGGTCTAAAACCTGGACGTGAGGCAATGACCCCATCCCCCTCCTTGGAATGGAATACAGGTAGGTAAGGTGACATAAACCTATAAACACGTACATCTTAAACCAAATAAGCAAATTTAAACACCTGCTGCAACACATCTGGCAACGCGGTGAACAAGGAACACTAGAAAACGTTTAATTGTGCAGGAGTATGACTGGTGTTCTGAGAACTGCTGGCCTGGTGACGCCAGAGAACTGCTGGCTTGGTGACGCCAGATAACTGCTGGCTTGGTGACGCCAGAGAACTGCTGGCCTGGTGACGCCAGAGAACTGCTGGCTTGGTGACGCCAGAGAACTGTTGGCCTGGTGACGCCTGAGAACTGCTGGCCTGGTGACGCCAGAGAACTGTTGGCCTGGTGACGCCAGAGAACTGCTGGCTTGGTGACGCCAGAGAACTGTTGGCCTGGTGACGCCAGAGAACTGCTGGCTTGGTGACGCCAGAGAACTGTTGGCCTGGTGACGCCAGAGAACTGCTGGCTTGGTGACGCCAGAGAACTGCTGGCTTGGTGACGCCAGAGAACTGCTGGCCTGGTGACGCCAGAGAACTGCTGGCTTGGTGACGCCAGAGAACTGCTGGCCTGGTGACGCCAGAGAACTGCTGGCTTGGTGACGCCAGAGAACTGCTGGCCTGGTGACGCCAGAGAACTGCTGGCCTGGTGACGCCAGAGAACTGCTGGCTTGGTGACGCCAGAGAACTGCTGGCATGGTGACGCCAGAGAACTGCTGGCCTGGTGACGCCAGAGAACTGCTGGCTTGGTGACGCCAGAGAACTGCTGGCTTGGTGACGCCAGAGAACTGCTGGCCTGGTGACGCCAGAGAACTGCTGGCCTGGTGACGCCAGAGAACTGTTGGCCTGGTGACGCCTGAGAACTGCTGGCCTGGTGACGCCAGAGAACTGCTGGCCTGGTGACGCCAGAGAACTGCTGGCCTGGTGACGCCAGAGAACTGCTGGCCTGGTGACGCCAGAGAACTGTTGGCCTGGTGACGCCTGAGAACTGCTGGCCTGGTGACGCCAGAGAACTGCTGGCCTGGTGACGCCAGAGAACTGCTGGCCTGGTGACGCCAGAGAACTGCTGGCCTGGTGACGCTAGAGAACTGCTGGCCTGGTGACGCCTGAGAACTGCTGGCCTGGTGACGCCAGAGAACTGCTGGTTTGGTGACGCCAGAGAACTGCTGGCCTGGTGACGCCAGAGAACTGCTGGCCAGGTGACGCCAGAGAACTGCTGGCCTGGTGACGCCAGAGAACTGTTGGCCTGGTGACGCCTGAGAACTGCTGGCCTGGTGACGCCAGAGAACTGCTGGCCTGGTGACGCCAGAGAACTGCTGGCCTGGTGACGCCAGAGAACTGCTGGCCTGGTGACGCCAGAGAACTGCTGGCCTGGTGACGCCTGAGAACTGCTGGCCTGGTGACGCCAGAGAACTGCTGGCTTGGTGACGCCAGAGAACTGCTGGCCTGGTGACGCCAGAGAACTGCTGGCCTGGTGACGCCAGAGAACTGCTGGCCTGGTGACGCCAGAGAACTGCTGGCCTGGTGACGCCAGAGAACTGCTGGCCTGGTGACGCCAGAGAACTGCTGGCCTGGTGACGCCAGAGAACTGCTGGCCTGGTGACGCCAGAGAACTGCTGGCCTGGTGACGCCAGAGAACTGCTGGCCTGGTGACGCCAGAGAACTGTAGGCCTGGTGACGCCAGAGAACTGCTGGCCTGGTGACGCCAGAGAACTGCTGGCCTGGTGACGCCAGAGAACTGCTGGCCTGGTGACGCCAGAGAACTGTTGGCCTGGTGACGCCAGAGAACTGCTGGCATGGTGACGCCAGAGAACTGCTGGCCTGATGACGCCAGAGAACTGCTGGCCTGGTGACGCCAGAGAACTGCTGGCCTGGTGACGCCAGAGAACTGTTGGCCTGGTGACGCCAGAGAACTGCTGGCCTGGTGACGCCAGAGAACTGCTGGCCTGGTGACGCCAGAGAACTGCTGGCCTGGTGACGCCAGAGAACTGTTGGCCTGGTGACGCCAGAGAACTGCTGGCCTGGTGACGCCAGAGAACTGCTGGCCTGGTGACGCCAGAGAACTGCTGGCCTGGTGACGCCAGAGAACTGCTGGCCTGGTGACGCCAGAGAACTGCTGGCCTGGTGACGCCAGAGAACTGCTGGCCTGGTGACGCCAGAGAACTGGTGGCCTGGTGACGCCAGAGAACTGTTGGCCTGGTGACGCCAGAGAACTGCTGGCCTGGTGACGCCAGAGAACTGCTGGCCTGGTGACGCCAGAGAACTGTTGGCCTGGTGACGCCAGAGAACTGCTGGCCTGGTGACGCCAGAGAACTGCTGGCCTGGTGACGCCAGAGAACTGCTGGCCTGGTGACGCCAGAGAACTGTTAACCTGGTGACGCCAGAGAACTGCTGGCCTGGTGACGCCAGAGAACTGCTGGCCTGGTGACGCCAGAGAACTGCTGGCCTGGTGACGCCAGAGAACTGCTGGCCTGGTGACGCCAGAGAACTGTTGGCCTGGTGACGCCAGAGAACTGCTGGCCTGGTGACGCCAGAGAACTGCTGGCCTGGTGACGCCAGAGAACTGCTGGCCTGGTGACGCCAGAGAACTGCTGGCCTGGTGACGCCAGAGAACTGTTGGCCTGGTGACGCCAGAGAACTGCTGGCCTGGTGACGCCAGAGAACTGCTGGCCTGGTGACGCCAGAGAACTGCTGGCCTGGTGACGCCAGAGAACTGCTGGCCTGGTGACGCCAGATAACTGCTGGCCTGGTGACGCTAGAGAACTGCTGGCCTGGTGACGCCAGAGAACTGCTGGCCTGGTGACGCCAGAGAACTGCTGGCCTGGTGACGCCAGAGAACTGTTGGCCTGGTGACGCCAGAGAACTGCTGGCCTGGTGACGCCAGAGAACTGCTGGCCTGGTGACGCCAGAGAACTGCTGGCTTGGTGACGCCAGAGAACTGCTGGCCTGGTGATGCCAGAGAACTGCTGGCCTGGTGACGCCAGAGAACTGCTGGCTTGGTGACGCCAGAGAACTGCTGGCCTGGTGACGCCAGAGAACTGCTGGCCTGGTGACGCCAGAGAACTGCTGGCTTGGTGACGCCAGAGAACTAACTGCTGGCCTGGTGACGCCAGAGATCTGCTGGCTTGGTGACGCCAGAGAACTGCTGGCTTGGTGACGCCAGAGAACTAACTGTTGGCCTGGTGACGCCAGAGAACTGCTGGCTTGGTGACGCCAGAGAACTGCTGGCTTGGTGACGCCAGAGAACTGCTGGCTTGGTGACGCCAGAGAACTAACTGCTGGCCTGGTGACGCCAGAGAAGTTAACACCTAGGTTCATGCCTCACAACACTAGTATTGTAAGGTTACCTAAAACCTGCACATAAGACAGGATGTAGAACACAGTAGATGGTGAGTGAAGCAACTCTTACAAGTGAACACTTTATTATTATTATTATGTTTATTATTATTATTATTATTATTATTATTCTGTGTTAAGTGTATTATTATTGCGCTCAGTGTATTATTATTGTGCTCAGTGTATTATTATTGTGCTCAGTGTATTATTATTGTGCTCAGTGTATTATTATTGTGCTCAGTGTATTATTATTGTGCTCAGTGTATTATTATTGTGTTCAGTGTGTTATTATTATTGTGCTCAGTGTATTATTATTGTGCTCAGTGTATTATTATTGTGCTCAGTGTATTATTATTGTGCTCAGTGTATTATTATTGTGCTCAGTGTGTTATTATTATTGTGCTCAGTGTATTATTATTGTGCTCAGTGTATTATTATTGTGCTCAGTGTATTATTATTGTGCTCAGTGTATTATTATTGAGCTCAGTGTATTATCATTGTGCTCAGTGTGTTATTATTGTGCTCAGTGTATTATTATTGTGCTCAGTGTATTATCATTGTGCTCAGTGTGTTATTATTGTGCTCAGTGTATTATCATTGTGCTCAGTGTGTTATTATTAATGTGCTCAGTGTATTATTATTGTGCTCAGTGTATTATTATTGCGCTCAGTGTGTTATTATTGTGCTCAGTGTATTATTGTGCTCAGTGTATTATTATTGTGCTCAGTGTATTATTATTGTGCTCAGTGTATTATTATTGTGCTCAGTGTGTTATTATTGTGCTCAGTGTATTATCATTGTGCTCAGTGTATTATTATTGTGCTCAGTGTATTATCATTGTGCTCAGTGTGTTATTATTGTGCTCAGTGTGTTATTATTGTGCTCAGTGTATTATTATTGTGCTCAGTGTATTATCATTGTGCTCAGTGTGTTATTATTGTGCTCAGTGTATTATTATTGTGCTCAGTGTATTATCATCGTGCTCAGTGTGTTATTATCATTGTGCTCAGTGTATTATCATTGTGCTCAGTGTATTATTATTGTGCTCAGTGTATTATTATTGTGCTCAGTGTATTATCATTGTGCTCAGTGTATTATTATTGTGCTCAGTGTATTATCATTGTGCTCAGTGTATTATCATTGTGCTCAGTGTATTATCATTGTGCTCAGTGTATTATTGTGCTCAGTGTATTATCATTGTGCTCAGTGTGTTATTATTGTGCTCAGTGTATTATTATTGTGCTCAGTGTGTTATTATTATTGTGCTCAGTGTATTATTATTGTGCTCAGTGTATTATTATTGTGCTCAGTGTTATTATTATTGTGCTCAGTGTGTTATTATTATTGTGCTCAGTGTGTTATTATTATTGTGCTCAGTGTATTATTATTGTGCTCAGTGTATTATTATTGTGCTCAGTGTATTATTATTGTGCTCAGTGTATTATTATTGTGCTCAGTGTATTATTATTGTGCTCAGTGTATTATTATTGTGCTCAGTGTATTATTATTGTGCTCAGTGTGTTATTATTATTGTGCTCAGTGTATTATTATTGTGCTCAGTGTATTATTATTGTGCTCAGTGTATTATTGTGCTCAGTGTATTATTATTGTGCTCAGTGTGTTATTATTATTGTGCTCAGTGTGTTATTATTGTGCTCAGTGTGTTATTATTATTGTGCTCAGTGTGTTATTATTATTGTGCTCAGTGTGTTATTATTATTGTGCTCAGTGTGTTATTATTATTGTGCTCAGTGTGTTATTATTATTGTGCTCAGTGTGTTATTATTGTGCTCAGTGTATTATTGTGCTCAGTGTGTTATTATTGTGCTCGGTGTATTATTATTGTGCTCAGTGTATTATTATTGTGCCCAGTGTGTTATTATTATTGTGCTCAGTGTATTATTATTGTGCTCAGTGTATTATTATTGTGCTCGGTGTATTATTATTGTGCTCAGTGTATTATTATTGTGCTCAGTGTATTATTATTGTGCTCAGTGTGTTATTATTATTGTGCTCAGTGTGTTATTATTGTGCTCAGTGTGTTATTATTATTGTGCTCAGTGTGTTATTATTGTGCTCAGTGTGTTATTATTGTGCTCAGTGTATTATTATTGTGCTCAGTGTGTTATTATTATTGTGCTCAGTGTATTATTATTGTGCTCAGTGTGTTATTATTGTGCTCAGTGTATTATTATTGTGCTCAGTGTGTTATTATTGTGCTCAGTGTATTATGATTGTGCTCAGTGTATTATTATTGTGCTCAGTGTGTTATTATTGTGCTCAGTGTATTATTATTGTGCTCAGTGTATTATTATTGTGCTCAGTGTATTATTATTGTGCTCAGTGTATTATTATTGTGCTCAGTGTATTATTATTGTGCTCAGTGTATTATTATTGTGCTCAGTGTATTATTATTGTGCTCAGTGTGTTATTATTATTGTGCTCAGTGTATTATTATTGTGCTCAGTGTATTATTATTGTGCTCAGTGTATTATTATTGTGCTCAGTGTATTATTATTGTGCTCAGTGTATTATTATTGTGCTCAGTGCATTATCATTGTGCTCAGTGTGTTATTATTATTGTGCTCAGTGTGTTATTATTGTGCTCAGTGTGTTATTATTATTGTGCTCAGTGTGTTATTATTATTGTGCTCAGTGTGTTATTATTATTGTGCTCAGTGTGTTATTATTATTGTGCTCAGTGTGTTATTATTATTGTGCTCAGTGTGTTATTATTATTGTGCTCAGTGTATTATTGTGCTCAGTGTGTTATTATTGTGCTCAGTGTATTATTATTGTGCTCAGTGTGTTATTATTGTGCTCAGTGTGTTATTATTATTGTGCTCAGTGTATTATTATTGTGCTCAGTGTATTATTATTGTGCTCAGTGTATTATTATTGTGCTCAGTGTATTATCATTGTGCTCAGTGTGTTATTATTATTGTGCTCAGTGTGTTATTATTGTGCTCAGTGTGTTATTATTATTGTGCTCAGTGTGTTATTATTGTGCTCAGTGTGTTATTATTGTGCTCAGTGTATTATTATTGTGCTCAGTGTGTTATTATTATTGTGCTCAGTGTATTATTATTGTGCTCAGTGTGTTATTATTGTGCTCAGTGTATTATTATTGTGCTCAGTGTGTTATTATTGTGCTCAGTGTATTATCATTGTGCTCAGTGTATTATTATTGTGCTCAGTGTGTTATTATTGTGCTCAGTGTATTATTATTGTGCTCAGTGTGTTATTATTGTGCTCAGTGTATTATTATTGTGCTCAGTGTGTTATTATTGTGCTCAGTGTATTATTATTGTGCTCAGTGTATTATTATTGTGCTCAGTGTATTATTATTGTGCTCAGTGTGTTATTATTATTGTGCTCAGTGTATTATTATTGTGCTCAGTGTATTATTATTGTGCTCAGTGTGTTATTATTATTGTGCTCAGTGTATTATTATTGTGCTCAGTGTATTATTATTGTGCTCAGTGTGTTATTATTGTGCTCAGTGTATTATTATTGTGCTCAGTGTGTTATTATTGTGCTCAGTGTATTATTATTGTGCTCAGTGTATTATTATTGTGCTCAGTGTATTATTATTGTGCTCAGTGTGTTATTATTGTGCTCAGTGTATTATTATTGTGCTCAGTGTGTTATTATTGTGCTCAGTGTGTTATTATTGTGCTCAGTGTATTATTATTGTGCTCAGTGTATTATTATTGTGCTCAGTGTGTTATTATTGTGCTCAGTGTATTATTATTGTGCTCAGTGTGTTATTATTGTGCTCAGTGTATTATTATTGTGCTCAGTGTATTATTATTGTGCTCAGTGTATTATTATTGTGCTCAGTGTGTTATTATTATTGTGCTCAGTGTATTATTATTGTGCTCAGTGTATTATTATTGTGCTCAGTGTATTATTGTGCTCAGTGTATTATCATTGTGCTCAGTGTATTATTATTGTGCTCAGTGTGTTATTATTGTGCTCAGTGTATTATTATTGTGCTCAGTGTGTTATTATTGTGCTCAGTGTATTATCATTGTGCTCAGTGTATTATTATTGTGCTCAGTGTATTATTATTGTGCTCAGTGTATTATTATTGTTCTCAGTGTATTATTATTGTGCTCAGTGTATTATTATTGTGCTCAGTGTGTTATTATTATTGTGCTCAGTGTGTTATTATTATTGTGCTCAGTGTATTATTATTGTGCTCAGTGTATTATTATTGTGCTCAGTGTATTATCATTGTGCTCAGTGTGTTATTATTATTGTGCTCAGTGTGTTATTATTGTGCTCAGTGTGTTATTATTGTGCTCAGTGTGTTATTATTATTGTGCTCAGTGTGTTATTATTATTGTGCTCAGTGTGTTATTATTATTGTGCTCAGTGTGTTATTATTATTGTGCTCAGTGTATTATTATTGTGCTCAGTGTATTATTATTGTGCTCAGTGTATTATTATTGTGCTCAGTGTATTATTATTGTGCTCAGTGTGTTATTATTATTGTGCTCAGTGTATTATTATTGTGCTCAGTGTATTATTATTGTGCTCAGTGTGTTATTATTGTGCTCAGTGTGTTATTATTGTGCTCAGTGTGTTATTATTATTGTGCTCAGTGTGTTATTATTATTGTGCTCAGTGTGTTATTATTATTGTGCTCAGTGTATTATTATTGTGCTCAGTGTATTATTATTGTGCTCAGTGTGTTATTATTGTGCTCAGTGTGTTATTATTGTGCTCAGTGTATTATTATTGTGCTCAGTGTGTTATTATTGTGCTCAGTGTGTTATTATTGTGCTCAGTGTTATTATTGTGCTCAGTGTATTATTATTGTGCTCAGTGTGTTATTATTGTGCTCAGTGTATTATTATTGTGCTCAGTGTATTATTATTGTGCTCAGTGTGTTATTATTGTGCTCAGTGTGTTATTATTGTGCTCAGTGTATTATTATTGTGCTCAGTGTATTATTATTGTGCTCAGTGTGTTATTATTGTGCTCAGTGTTATTATTATTGTGCTCAGTGTGTTATTATTATTGTGCTCAGTGTATTATTATTGTGCTCAGTGTGTTATTATTGTGCTCAGTGTATTATTATTGTGCTCAGTGTGTTATTATTGTGCTCAGTGTGTTATTATTATTGTGCTCAGTGTATTATTATTGTGCTCAGTGTGTTATTATTATTGTGCTCAGTGTATTATTATTGTGCTCAGTGTATTATTATTGTGCTCAGTGTGTTATTATTATTGTGCTCAGTGTATTATTATTGTGCTCAGTGTATTATTATTGTGCTCAGTGTGTTATTATTGTGCTCAGTGTGTTATTATTGTGCTCAGTGTATTATTATTGTGCTCAGTGTGTTATTATTATTGTGCTCAGTGTATTATTATTGTGCTCAGTGTGTTATTATTATTGTGCTCAGTGTGTTATTATTGTGCTCAGTGTGTTATTATTATTGTGCTCAGTGTATTATTATTGTGCTCAGTGTATTATTATTGTGCTCAGTGTATTATTATTGTGCTCAGTGTATTATTATTGTGCTCAGTGTATTATTATTGTGCTCAGTGTATTATTATTGTGCTCAGTGTATTATTGTGCTCAGTGTGTTATTATTGTGCTCAGTGTGTTATTATTGTGCTCAGTGTGTTATTATTGTGCTCAGTGTATTATTATTGTGCTCAGTGTATTATTATTGTGCTCAGTGTGTTATTATTGTGCTCAGTGTTATTATTATTGTGCTCAGTGTGTTATTATTGTGCTCAGTGTATTATTATTGTGCTCAGTGTGTTATTATTGTGCTCAGTGTGTTATTATTGTGCTCAGTGTATTAGTATTGTGCTCAGTGTATTATTATTGTGCTCAGTGTATTATTATGGGGCTCAGTGTAGTATTATTGTGCTCAGTGTGTTATTATTGTGCTCAGTGTATTATCATTGTGCTCAGTGTATTATTATTGTGTTCAGTGTATTATTATTGTGCTCAGTGTATTATTATTGTGCTCAGTGTATTATTATTGTGCTGAGTGTATTATTATTGTGCTCAGTGTATTATTATTGTGCTCAGTGTATTATTATTGTGCTCAGTGTATTATTATTGTGCTCAGTGTATTATTATTGTGCTCAGTGTATTATTATTGTGCTCAGTGTATTATTATTGTGCTCAGTGTATTATTATTGTGCTCAGTGTATTATTATTGTGCTCAGTGTATTATTATTGTGCTCAGTGTATTATTGTGCTCAGTGTATTATTATTGTGCTCAGTGTATTATTATTGTGCTCAGTGTATTATTATTGTGCTCAGTGTGTTATTATTGTGCTCAGTGTATTATTATTGTGCTCAGTGTATTATTATTGTGCTCAGTGTATTATTATTGTGCTCAGTGTATTATTATTATTATTGTGCTCAGTGTGTTATTATTGTGCTCAGTGTGTTATTATTATTGTGTTCTGTCGTCTACTACAAAACTTAATTAACACCAGCTGTGTCCTTAACGGAGGACACCCTAAAAGTCAGTGTTATCTGCAAAGAATGACAAGTATCGGATGAGACAAAACTGGGACGAGAACTGCGCCTTGAGGAACACAGCTTGTCATTGTGACAGCCTCTGATTTGACTCTGTTCACCGTTACCTTTTACGTTATAGTTATCAAGAAGTTAAACATCCGTCTGCCCACTTTTCTAGTTATTCCTTTTGGTCGCATCCTGTGCGCTATTACACCACGATCGAAAGCTTTTTGCATAATGCAGAGGTCCGTCGTTCGATCCCCGGTACGGGTGGAAACGTTAGGATGTGTTTCCTTAAGACACCTGCTGTTCCTGTTCACCCATCAGTAAAATAGGTACCTGGGTGTTAGTGGACTGGTGTGGGTCGCATCCTGGGGATAAAACTGACCTAATTTGCGGGAAATGCTCAGCATAACAACATAGTAGTATGTCACTGATGTCAGCTATGATCTGAATACCTTGTACATGTATTTGTAGAAATGAAGATTAAATAAATACAAAACATATGAGGTGATTCGCCCAGGAGTTTTGAACATAAGAATGAAGGAACACTGCAGGAGGCCTACTGGCCCATACAAGGCAAGTCCTTATCAAAACCACCCCTACCCAAAGCTATCCAAGAATTTACTCCCGTTCAGAAGATGATCAGTTTCGTCCCAGAGTTTGGACAGATGATGATCAGTTTCGTCCCAGAGTTCGGATAGATGATCAGTTTCGTCCCAGAGTTTTGACAGATGATCAGTTTCGTCCCAGAGTTTGGACAGATGATGATCAGTTTCGTCCCAGAGTTCGGATAGATGATCAGTTTCGTCCCAGAGTTTTGACAGATGATCAGTTTCGTCCCAGAGTTTGAACAGATGATGATCAGTTTCGTCCCAGAGTTTTGACAGATGATCAGTTTCGTCCCAGAGTTCAGACAGATGATGATCAGTTTCGTTCCAGAGTTCGGACAGATGATCAGTTTCGTCCCAGAGTTCGGACAGATGATCAGTTTCGTCCCAGAGTTCGGACAGATGATGATCAATTTCGTCCCAGAGTTCGGACAGATGATGATCAGTTTCGTCCCAGAGTTCGGACAGATGATCAGTTTCGTCCCAGAGTTTGGACAGATGATGATCAGTTTCGTCCCAGAGTTTTGACAGATGATCAGTTTCGTCCCAGAGTTTTGACAGATGATGATCAGTTTCGTCCCAGAGTTTTGACAGATGATCAGTTTCGTCCCAGAGTTTTGACAGATGATGATCAGTTTCGTCCCAGAGTTCGGACAGATGATGATCAGTTTCGTCCCAGAGTTCGGACAGATGATGAGTTTCGTCCCAGAGTTCGGACAGATGATCAGTTTCGTCCCAGAGTTCGGACAGGTGATGATCAGTTTCGTCCCAGAGTTCGGACAGATGATGATCAGTTTCGTCCCAGAGTTCGGACAGATGATGATCAGTTTCGTCCCAGAGTTCGGACAGATGATGATCAGTTTCGTCCCAGAGTTCGGACAGATGATCAGTTTCGTCCCAGAGTTCGGACAGATGATCAGTTTCGTCCCAGAGTTTGGACAGATGATGATCAGTTTCGTCCCAGAGTTTTGACAGATGATCAGTTTCGTCCCAGAGTTTTGACAGATGATCAGTTTCGTCCCAGAGTTTTGACAGATGATGATCAGTTTCGTCCCAGAGTTCGGACAGATGATGATCAGTTTCGTCCCAGAGTTCGGACAGATGATGATCAGTTTCGTCCCAGAGTTCGGACAGGTGATGATCAGTTTCGTCCCAGAGTTCGGACAGGTGATGATCAGTTTCGTCCCAGAGTTCGGACAGGTGATGATCAGTTTCGTCCCAGAGTTCGGACAGGTGATGATCAGTTTCGTCCCAGAGTTCGGACAGGTGATGATCAGTTTCGTCCCAGAGTTCAGACAGATGATGATCAGTTTCGTCCCAGAGTTCGGACAGATGATCAGTTTCGTCCCAGAGTTCGGACAGATGATGATCAGTTTCGTCCCAGAGTTCGGAAAGATGATGATCAGTTTCGTCCCAGAGTTCGGACAGATGATGATCAGTTTCGTCCCAGAGTTCAGACAGATGATGATCAGTTTCGTCCCAGAGTTCGGACAGATGATGATCAGTTTCGTCCCAGAGTTCGGACAGGTGATGATCAGTTTCGTCCCAGAGTTCGGACAGATGATGATCAGTTTCGTCCCAGAGTTCGGACAGATGATGATCAGTTTCGTCCCAGAGTTCGGACAGATGATGATCAGTTTCGTCCCAGAGTTCGGACAGATGATGATCAGTTTCGTCCCAGAGTTCGGACAGATGATGATCAGTTTCGTCCCAGAGTTCGGACAGATGATGATCAGTTTCGTCCCAGTGTTTAGACAGATGATCAGTTTCGTCCCAGAGTTCAGACAGGTGATGATCAGTTTCGTCCCAGAGTTCGGACAGGTGATGATCAGTTTCGTCCCAGAGTTCGGACAGGTGATGATCAGTTTCGTCCCAGAGTTCGGACAGGTGATGATCAGTTTCGTCCCAGAGTTTGGACAGGTGATGATCAGTTTCGTCCCAGAGTTCGGACAGGTGATGATCAGTTTCGTCCCAGAGTTCGGACAGGTGATGATCAGTTTCGTCCCAGAGTTCGGACAGATGATCAGTTTCGTCCCAGAGTTCGGACAGGTGATGATCAGTTTCGTCCCAGAGTTCGGACAGGTGATGATCAGTTTCGTCCCAGAGTTCGGACAGGTGATGATCAGTTTCGTCCCAGAGTTCGGACAGATGATGATCAGTTTCGTCCCAGAGTTCGGACAGGTGATCAGTTTCGTCCCAGAGTTCGGACAGATGATGATCAGTTTCGTCCCAGAGTTCGGACAGATGATGATCAGTTTCGTCCCAGAGTTCGGACAGATGATGATCAGTTTCGTCCCAGAGTTCGGACAGATGATGATCAGTTTCGTCCCAGAGTTCGGACAGATGATGATCAGTTTCGTCCCAGAGTTCGGACAGGTGATGATCAGTTTCGTCCCAGAGTTCGGACAGGTGATGATCAGTTTCGTCCCAGAGTTCGGACAGGTGATGATCAGTTTCGTCCCAGAGTTCGGACAGGTGATGATCAGTTTCGTCCCAGAGTTCGGACAGGTGATGATCAGTTTCGTCCCAGAGTTCGGACAGGTGATGATCAGTTTCGTCCCAGAGTTCGGACAGGTGATGATCAGTTTCGTCCCAGAGTTCGGACAGGTGATGATCAGTTTCGTCCCAGAGTTCGGACAGGTGATGATCAGTTTCGTCCCAGAGTTCGGACAGGTGATGATCAGTTTCGTCCCAGAGTTCGGACAGGTGATGATCAGTTTCGTCCCAGAGTTCGGACAGGTGATGATCAGTTTCGTCCCAGAGTTCGGACAGGTGATGATCAGTTTCGTCCCAGAGTTCGGACAGGTGATGATCAGTTTCGTCCCAGAGTTCGGACAGGTGATCAGTTTCGTCCCAGAGTTCGGACAGGTGATGATCAGTTTCGTCCCAGAGTTTGGACAGATGATGATCAGTTTCGTCCCAGAGTTCGGACAGATGATGATCAGTTTCGTCCCAGAGTTCGGACAGGTGATGATCAGTTTCGTCCCAGAGTTCGGACAGGTGATGATCAGTTTCGTCCCAGAGTTCGGACAGGTGATGATCAGTTTCGTCCCAGAGTTCGGACAGGTGATGATCAGTTTCGTCCCAGAGTTCGGACAGGTGATGATCAGTTTCGTCCCAGAGTTCGGACAGGTGATGATCAGTCTGTCTATGTCCGCTGAGGAGATTAAACCTTGATAAAGTAATTAGGTTTTACTAGAGAAACGGAAAAGTGGCTTTAATTCCTTGGATGAAGAGCCCTTCAGCAGTGTGGAGGCACCGTCCTTGAGAAGTAATGTTTAATAATGGTCGTGTAAGAGTTGTTTGAAGTGTTAAAGTTAGAAAGATGTTTAGCAAGACAGCAGAAGCTTCTGTGGCGAACATAAACAAAGTTAGTGGTGCCACAACCCTGTTGCTCAGAGCCAATAACACCCAATGGTTATGTTACTTCTAATGTTTCACTCTTGTGTTCACCAGTACTTCACTCTATGGTATCCCTAATAAAACAACTTAAGTACTGAATATGTGCCTTATTCATCAACTTGTTGGTATTGCGTACCATCAATAACATGACATGTCACTTCATCCACTGATGACTAAGACACACCGGACATGACACGTGGCAATGTTTACCACAGTTAATCCACTGATGACTAAAAACACACCAGACATGAAGAACATGATAATAAAGGTAAATAAAGCTATAACCTTGAATAATTTTAAAATTATTTAGAGAAATATATGAGTTACGAGAGTTGTACTTGAGAGACTTGCTTCCGCTGCCTCCAGTTTTACTGACAACTAAATATCGACCAGTGTTGTTCATGTGTCTTCATCGACTTGCTGGTTCTGTATATTATTATACAGATGAGAAGTACCACCAGCCTAGCAACACCATCTTAATAATACATTACCAAAAATATAAACATATGCTGTATATACAATACAATAATAAACTACAACAACTGTAAAGACATACTGTATATACAAGAGAATAAGGTCATATTGTAGCCAAGTTGCCATCCATGTAGCAGCCTACGTATGACTTCATAAAGATTTACACACAGCGAAATGTTGTCCCAGTAAAGATTTGTTCTGCAGCTTGTCTTTGTGGAAATATAAACACATAAGCAGTATAATGTGATCCTTTATTGACTACGTTTCGCGAGTATTTATAAATACTCGCGTTCCTTCCACCCCAGGTAGTTCTGTTTGTGACTGAAAAAGCCCACTGTGTGGGCGAAACGTAGTCAATAAAGGATCACATTATACTGCTTATGTGTTTATATTTCCATTGTGTCGGTATTTTATACCATTTATTTCCAGCTTGTCTTCTTCTTCACATTTCTTAATAAAACCAGCTCAGATTTATTTAAACTTCCTGGTCAACCAGGCTGTTGCTGCTAAACGTTGATCAAGCTATGACCATCAAAGTGTAACCACAGGCCGGGCTGTCAGAGGTAAAACTGTCACAGGTATTAAGATTAACATGCAGGTGTATGAATGAATCACGGTACACCTTAAAATAAACCTTAATGTACCATAAACCTGTTAAAAAAAACTACAGGTGTAAATATTATCTGGTAAAATGGGGTGCCAAGAAGCTTGGCACAGAGTGCCAGCGTTGCACAGAGTGCCAGCGTTGCACAACATGCATGAGAAAAAAAACATTTTACGTTGGGAAGGCACACCCATCGACCTTATTTACGACGACATTTGTAGTGTGGCTAAACATCTGTTTATTCCCATGATCACACGTCTCCAAACCATACCCCCGGCCGGGATTGAACCCGCGGTCATAGAGTCTCAAAACTCCAGACCGCGGGTTCAAACCCGGCCGGGGGTATGGTTTGTTTGCAATCGTGTCATTACGATTTCTTGAATCACACGTCTCATCCAGTTGACCCAAAATAGATGTTACTACCGTCAACAACCACTCACTAGATTGTCTGTCAGCTACCACAACAACAACAACCAGCTGCACGAGGGCCATTTAACGTTATGTATTACCTAAATTTACATAACATTTAAAAAATACTCTATATACCTGTAACCGATTTCGAGAGTTCTCCTACAGCCACAGCCAGAGATTCCTGGCTGAGTGATAAGTCAACCAGGCTGTTATTGCTAGCTGTTCTCAGGCCTACATACCCATCACAACCGATCAGGCATTTGCAGTAGGTCTAGTTCCCGTCTGAAATCTACTCTGATTGCAGTAAGAATTATGATGCTTTAAAAAGACACTTAAGCAAACACTATGACGTATTTATTAGAAACGTTTCGGTCCTTGGACCTTGATCAAGGTCCCAGGACCGAAACGTTTCTAATAAATACGTCATAGTGTTTGCTTAAGTGTCTTTCTAAACCAACTTGTCGGTATTTATTACCAAGGTTTATACCAAGAATTATAACTTCTTACTGAAGGTTAGAGAAGGTCTCTTGAACTAAGAAATTTAGCTGCCTAAGTAAATTTAAGAACCTCACTTTAATACCAGTATGATTCATAACCTGTGTCAATATAGAGTAAGAAATAGTATTAGTCTGCCCGAAATGCCTAGGCCTACCTAGGCCTACCAGTGACCTTTGTAATAATTACTTTATAATTATCTTATAATATGTAAACCACACAATGTAATCTATACAGAGAAATAAACATTTGAATTTGAAGACTGTATTAACGTTTATAGAATTACCCACAATATGTTAAATAATGTGACACTTTACTGTGGCAACGTTTCGCTCTCCAGGAGCTTTGTCAAGCCGTTACTTGCACTTGTGTCCTTTTACTAAACTATGGATGTTGACACAGCGTTATCTGTGATAAATTAGACACATGTGCAACATTTGGGTATCTTTATTGTGGAAACGTTCCGCCACACAGTGGCTTCGTCAGTCCAATACAAAGAAGAAGTTTGAGATAATCAGTCCCTCAGCCTGAAGTCAATATAATCAGTCCTTCAATCTTGATTGTTGGACTGATTACCTCAAACTTCTGATCTTCACCATTCTTCTTTGTACTAGACTGATGAAGCCACCGTGTGGCGAAACTATTGCACATATGTCTAATTTATCAACTTATCGGTTCTCGGGACCATTTATCTCTGTTCTCCAATTGTGTCGATATTTCAACTGCTGCTCACTGTTATTTTTTACTACTCTTCCGTATGACTTAGTAATGGTTATAACTACGTATAACTTTAATTTTTAAAGTGGTACATCCTTAAGTCAGTGGAAGGCCTCAGTCATATGACCAAAAGCTCCAGTGGCTAGGTTTAGGTTAGGTAAGCTTTGTCAGGAAACAGGACAAGTATTTCCTGACGCGGGTCTTAGTCATATGATGACCCACAGCTGGAGCTTTTGGTTAACTGACCGAAGCCTTCCACTGGCTTACCTCTGGTTATGATTATTACCACTGGAACCGGTCATCACTCGACTAACACCAGCATAAAGAACACTTTTCCAGTTTCCTTACGAATCTTACCAAACCCAACTTCTGCATGCCAAACTCCTGCAAGTTGTGACAGCAGTGTGTAGCTTGAAGACCTGACCTTAACTATCTTCCATAAAACTTATCAAGAGACTTCTTTGTCCTCGCCGCCAGCCATTCTACAAAAATACCCTGACTGGTCACAGACCGGGCCGCGGGGGCGTTGACCCCCGGAACTCTCTCCAGGTAAACTCCAGGTAATACCTGCTGTAAACTTCTTTAAATTCAATCATACCTTGCCAAAATAAATATAAATAATTTAAATATACTTGTAAGCTACACTGCAATGTTTTTGTGACGGCGTTCATGTCTGCGTCAGTAACTTATTATGACTGTAACCAGATATAAACTTGTAAATAGTTCGTTACTAATGTAGCTTGTTGATTTACCACAACTTTGAGGCTCTGGATCCATTATCAGATATTTTGACTACCACCCACAGGATGGGTATGTGCTGGAATGATTACCACTCACAGGATGAGTATGGAATAACTACCACTCACAGGATGGGCATGGAATGATTACCACTCACAGGATGGGCATGGAATGATTACCACTCACAGGATGGGCATGGAATGATTACCACTCACAGGATGGGCATGGAATGATTACCACTCACAGGATGGGCATGGAATGATTACCACTCACAGGATGGGCATGGAATGATTACCACTCACAGGATGGGCATGGAATGATTACAACTCACAGGATGGGCATGGAATGATTACCACTCACAGGATGGGCATGGAATGATTACCACTCACAGGATGGGCATGGAATGATTACCACTCACAGGATGGGCATGGAATGATTACCACTCCTTTCTAGGTGCTCCATCACTCTCCTGATAATCTTCTCCATGACATTGCATACTATACATGTAAGTGACATTGTCCGTAATTTAATGCTGAATGTCTGTCGCCTTTTTTTAAAAATTGGGACAACATCTGCTCTCTTCCATGCCTCAGGTAGTCGCCCTTTTTCGACAGATGTGTTGAAGATGGTTGTTAATGGTATACAGATCATCTCTGTTCCCTCTCTCAGGACCCATGGAGATACGTCCGGCCCTGATCCACCGGGAGGTCTGGTCGTGGACCGGGCCGCGAGGGCGTTGATCCCCGGAATAACCTCCAGGTAGGTAAGTAGGCAGGCCCCATGGCCTTTGAGGTATCTAGCTCGCTTAGCAGCCTCTTCACTTCTTCCTCGGTTGTATGTATTATGTCCAACACTTGATGGTGCACCCCACCTGTCTTTCTGGAGTCCCTTCTGTCTCGTCTGTGAACACTTCTTTGAATCTCATGTTGAGTTCCTCACATACTTCTCGGTCGTTTCTTGTGATCTCCCCTCCTTCCTTCCTCAGCCTGATTACCTGCTCCTCGACTGTAGTTTTCCTCCTGATGTAATTGTACAACAGCTTCGGGTCGGACTTGGCTTTCGCTGCTATGTCATTTTCGAATTGTCTTTGGGTTTCCCTCCTTACCTGAGCATATTCCTTTCTGGCTCGTCGACTGCTCTCCTTATTTTCCTGGGCCATTTGCTTTCTATACTTTTTCCATTCTGTAGCACACTTGGTTTTGGCCCCTCTACACCTTTGGGTGAACCAAGGGCTCATCCTGGCTCTCTCATTATTTATGTTACCCTTGGGTACAAACCTCTCCTCAGCTTCCTTGCATGTTGCTGTCACATATTTCATCATCTCATTTACTCATCTCCCTGCCAATTCTCTGTCCCACTGAACCTTTTGTGTGTGGGTGTGTGTGTTTACTCACCTAATTGTAGTTCCAGGGGTCAAGACTCAGCTCCTGGCCCCGTCTCTTCACTGAATGTACTAGGTTCTCTCTCTCCCTGCTCCATGAGCTTTATCATACCTCGTCTTAAAGCTATGTATGGTTCCTGCCTCCACTACTTCGCTCACCAGACTGTTCCACTTCCTGACCACTTTGTGACTGAAGAAATGCTTCCTAACATCCCTGTGGCTCATCTGAGTCTTCAACTTCCAAGAGTGACCCCTTCTTTCTGTGTCCCCTCTCTGGAACATCTTGTCTCTGTCCACCCTATTCCACGCAATATTTTGTATGTCGTTATCATGTCTCCCCTATCCCTCCTGTCCTCCAGTGTCGTCAAGCCGATTTCCTTCAATCTTTCTTCATAGGACATTCCCCTTAGCTCTGGAACTAACCTTGTCGCAAACCTTTGCACTTCTCTAATTTCTTGACGTGCTTGATCAAGTGTGGGTTCCAAACAGGTGCTGCATTCTCCAGTATGGGCCTGACGTATACGGTGTACAGTGTCTTGAAAGATTTCTTACTTAGGTATCGGAATGCTAATCTCAGGTTTGCCAGGCGCCCATATGCTGCAGCAGTTATCTGGTTGATGTGTGCTTCCGGAGACGCGTTAGGTGTTATACTCACGCCCAGATCTTTCTCCTTAAATGAGGTTTGCAGTCGTTGACCACCTAGCCTATACTCTGTCTGCGGTCTTCTTTGCCCTTCTCCGATCTTCATGACTTTGCATTTGGCAGGGTTGAATTCGAGAAGCCAGTTGCTGGACCACCTGTCCAGCTTGTCCAGGTCACTTTGAAGACCTGCCTGATCCTCATCTGATTTAATTCTTCTCATTAACTTCACATCATCTGCGAACAGGGACACTTCTGAGTCTATCCCTTCCATCATGTCATTCACATATACCAAAAATAGCACTGGTCCTAGGACCGACCCCTGTGGGACCCCGCTCGTCACAGGTGCCCACTGTGATAACTCATCACATACCATAACTCGTTGTTGCCTCCCTGTCAGATATTCTCTGATCCACTGAAGTGCCCTTCCCATACACGCGCCTGATCCTCTAGTTTCTGCATTAATCTCTTGTGAGGAACTGTGTTGAAGGCCTTCTTGCAGTCCAAGAAGATGCAATCAACCCACCCCTCTCTCTCATCTCTTACTTCTGTTACTTTATCATAAAACTCCAGAAGGTTTGTGACACAGGATTTGCCTTCCATGAAACCGTGCTGGTTGTCATTTATACTTTTGTTCCATTCCAGGTGCTCCACCACTCTCCTCCTGATAATCTTCTCCATGACTTTGCATACTATACACGTCAGTGACACTGGTCTGTAGTTTAGCGCCTCTTTTCTGTCTACTTTTTTTAAAAATGGGAACTACATTTGCCGTCTTCCATACCTCAGGTAGTTGCCCAGTTTCAAGGGATGTGTTGAAGATTGTGGTTAATGGGACACTCAGCATTTCTGCTCCCTCTCTAAGGACCCACGGGGAGATATCCGGTCCCACTGCCTTTGAGGTATCAAGGTCACTTAGCAGCTTCTTCACCCCCTCCTCAGTTGTGTGTATGTCATCCAGCACTTGTTGGTGTATTCCCTGTTGGGGTCCCCCTCTGTCCTGTCTTCCCAGAGGCCTTCCTGTCTCCACTGTGAATACTTCCTTAAACCTCTTGTTGAGCTCCTCACATACCTCCTGATCGTTTCGTGTGAGTTCCCCACCTTCTTTCCTCAGCCTGATCACCTGGTCTTTGACTGTTGTCTTATGGTGTGTGTGTACTCACCTAATTGTGGTTGCAGGGGTCGAGACTCAGTGTGTGTGTGTGTGTGTGTGTGTGTGTGTGTGTGACACCAAGATAGAGAGATTCACGGGTCAGCATCACTATCAGGTGGTGGTGACAGATAACCTTGATGAGCTGAAGGTGACACCAGAACACTGCTCACCTGACCTTGTTGTCACACCTGTTGGGAGAGACTTACTTCCTCACATCTGTCTACTTACTACCTACTTCCTCACAGGTGTGTACGTACTACCTACTTCCTCACAGGTGTATAATTACTACCTCATTTTCCTCGGATTAAACCTGATTTCCTTTCATTTAGTGTTGTCAGTATCCTCATAACAGTGTCAGTATTCTCATATCAGTGTCAGTATCCTCATAACA
This sequence comes from Cherax quadricarinatus, assembly GCF_038502225.1. Taxonomy (NCBI): domain Eukaryota; kingdom Metazoa; phylum Arthropoda; class Malacostraca; order Decapoda; family Parastacidae; genus Cherax; species Cherax quadricarinatus. Next base: position 5,593,496 of record NC_091372.1, read on the forward strand.
GTGGTAACATCCTCATAAAGGTGTCAATATCCTCATAACAGTGTCAGTATCCTCGTAAGTGTCAGTATTCTCATAACAGTGTCAGCATCCTCATATCAGTGTCAGTATCCTCATATCAGTGTCAGTATCCTTATAAGTGTCAATATCCTCATAACAGTGTCAGTATCCTCATAACAGTGTCAGTATCCTCATAACAGTGTCAGTATCCTCATAACAGTGTCAGCATCCTCATAACAGTGTCAGTATCCTCATAACAGTGTCAGCATCCTCATAACAGTGTCAGTATCCTCATAGCCAAGACAACAGTGCATTAGTGTTCGCAATAAAGCTAACATAATTCTTGGCTTCATATCTAGAAATATAAATAATAGAAGTCCTCAGGTTGTTCTTCAACTCTATATATCCTTGGTTAGGCCTCATTTAGATTATGCTGCTCAGTTCTGGTCACAGTATTACAGAATGGATATAAATGCTCTGGAAAACGTACAGAGGAGGATGACAAAGATGATCCCATGTATCAGAAATCTTCCCTATGAGGATAGACCGAGGGCCCTGAATCTGCACTCTCTCAAGAAAGGCGTAGAATTAGGGGGGATATGATCGAGGTGTATAAATGGAAGACAGGAATAAATAAAGGGGATGTAAATAGTGTGCTGAAAATTTCCAGCCAAGACAGGACTCGCAGCAATGGTTTCAAGTTGGAAAAAAATCAGATTCAGGAAGGATATAGGAAAGTACTGGTTTGGTAATAGAGTTGTGGATGAGTGGAACAAACTCCCGAGTACAGTTATTGAGGCTAAAACGTTGTGTAGTTTTAAAAATAGGTTAGATAAATACATAAGTGGGTGTGAGCTGGACCTGACTAGCTTGTGCTGCTGGGTTTGGTGCCGTGCTCCTTCCTTGAGTGGGGGTGACCAGACTGGGTGGGTCATTGGGTTAATCCGGGGGGAAACGGACAAGGACCTGCTCCGCATGGGTCAGTAGGCCTGTTGCAGTGTTATTTCTTTCTTATGTTCTTATAACAGTGTCAGTATCCTCATAACAGTGTCAATATCCTCATAACAGTGTCAATATCCTAATAACAGTGTCAGTATCCTCATAACAGTGTAATATCCTCATAACAGTGTCAGTATCCCCACAACAGTGTATCTTCATAACAGTGTCAGTATCCTCGTAAGTGTCAGCATCCTCATAACAGTGTCAGTATCCTCATAACAGTGTCAGTATCCTCATAACAGTGTCGTATAATCGTAAGTGTCAGTATCCTCATGAGTGTCAATATCCTCATAACAGCTGTCAGTATCCTCATACCATTGTCAGTATCCTCATAAGTGTCAGTATCCTCATACCAGTGTCAGTATCCTCATAACAGTGTCAATATCCTCATAAGTGTCAGTATCCTCACAAGTGTCAATATCCTCATAACAGTGTCAATATCCTCATAAGTGTCAGTATCCTCACAAGTGTCAATATCCTCATAACAGTGTCAATATCCTCAAAACAGTGTCAGTATCCTCATAACAATGTCAATACCCTCATAACAATGTCAATACCCTCATGACAGTGTCGTATCCTCATAAGTGTCAGCATCCTCATAAGTGTCAGCATCCTCATAAGTGTCAATATCCTCATAAGAGTGTCCGTATCCTCATAAGTGTCAGTATCATACCAATGTCAGTATCCTCATCATGGGGGAATAGATAAAGGTCATGAAGCCCCCAAGGAATGAGAGGTAATCAGGTTTGATCCGAGGAAGTGAAGGATAATTCCAGTTCCTCTAAGCAAGAGCTGGTCACCAGTGTCAAAACATTTTCTTTGTTTCTTGAAACACGTCATCAACTGATCACCTTACTGAAGTCTCTCGGCTCAGGCTGACACTACTGAAGTCTCTCGGCTCAGGCTGACACTACTGAAGTCTCTCGGCTCAGGCTGACACTACTGAAGTCTCTCGGCTCAGGCTGACACTACTGAAGTCTCTCGGCTCAGGCTGACACTACTGAAGTCTCTCGGCTCAGGCTGACACTACTGAAGTCTCTCGGCTCAGGCTGACACTACTGAAGTCTCTCGGCTCAGGCTGACACTACTGAAGTCTCTCGGCTCAGGCTGACACTACTGAAGTCTCTCGGCTCAGGCTGACACTACTGAAGTCTCTCGGCTCAGGCTGACACTACTGAAGTCTCTCGGCTCAGGCTGACACTACTGAAGTCTCTCGGCTCAGGCTGACACTACTGAAGTCTCCCAGCTCAGGCTGACACTACTGAAGTCTCTCGGCTCAGGCTGACACTACTGAAGTCTCTCGGCTCAGGCTGACACTACTGAAGTCTCTCGGCTCAGGCTGACACTACTGAAGTCTCCCAGCTCAGGCTGACACTACTGAAGTCTCTCGGCTCAGGCTGACACTACTGAAGTCTCCCAGCTCAGGCTGACACTACTGAAGTCTCTCGGCTCAGGCTGACACTACTGAAGTCTCCCAGCTCAGGCTGACACTACTGAAGTCTCTCGGCTCAGGCTGACACTACTGAAGTCTCTCGGCTCAGGCTGACACTACTGAAGTCTCTCGGCTCAGGCTGACACTACTGAAGTCTCCCAGCTCAGGCTGACACTACTGAAGTCTCTCGGCTCAGGCTGACACTACTGAAGTCTCCCAGCTCAGGCTGACACTACTGAAGTCTCTCGGCTCAGGCTGACACTACTGAAGTCTCCCAGCTCAGGCTGACACTACTGAAGTCTCTCGGCTCAGGCTGACACTACTGAAGTCTCCCAGCTCAGGCTGACACTACTGAAGTCTCTCGGCTCAGGCTGACACTACTGAAGTCTCCCAGCTCAGGCTGACACTACTGAAGTCTCTCGGCTCAGGCTGACACTACTGAAGTCTCCCAGCTCAGGCTGACACTACTGAAGTCTCTCGGCTCAGGCTGACACTACTGAAGTCTCCCAGCTCAGGCTGACACTACTGAAGTCTCCCAGCTCAGGCTGACACTACTGAAGTCTCCCAGCTCAGGCTGATACATTTCATTACCTCGTGTATGCAAACCATCCTGTGTGATGGAATATGACAGGGGAACCATCCTGTGTGATGGAATATGACAGAGGAACCATCCTGTGTGATGGAATATGACAGGGGAACCATCCTGTGTGATGGAATATGACAGGGGAACCATCCTGTGTGGTGGAATATGACAGGGGAACCATCCTGTGATGAAATATAACAGGGAACCATCCTGTGTGATGGAATATGACAGGAGAACCATCCTGTGTGATGGAATATGACAGGGGAACCATCCTGTGTGGTGGAATATGACGGGAACCATCCTGTGTGGTGGAATATGACAGGGGAACCATCCTGTGTGGTGGAATATGACAGGGGAACCATCCTGTGTGATGGAATATGACAGGGGAACCATCCTGTGTGATGGAATATGACAGGGGAACCATCCTGTGTGATGGAATATGACAGGGGAACCATCCTGTGTGATGGAATATGACAGGGGAACCATCCTGTGTGATGGAATATGACAGGGGAACCATCCTGTGATGGAATATGACAGGGGAACCATCCTGTGTGATGGAATATGACAGGGGAACCATCCTGTGTGGTGGAATATGACAGGGAACCATCCTGTGTGGTGGAATATGACAGCGGAACCATCCTGTGTGATGGAATATGACAGGGGAACCATCCTGTGTGATGGAATATGACATGGGAACCATCCTGCGTGATGGAATATGACAGGGGAACCAACCTGTGTGATGGAATATGACAGGGGAACCATCCTGTGTGGTGGAATATGGCAGGGGAACTATCCTGTGTGATGGAATATGACAAGGAACCATCCTGTGTGGTGGAATATGACAGGGGAACCATCCTGTGTGATGGAATATGACAGGGGAACCATCCCGTGTGATGGAATATGACAGGGGAACCATCCCGTGTGATGGAATATGACAGGGGAACCATCCTGTGTGATGGAATATGACAGGGGAACCATCCTGTGTGATGGAATATGACAGGGGAACCATCCTGTGTGATGGAATATGACAGGGGAACCATCCTGTGTGATGGAATATGACAGGGGAACCATCTTGTGTGATGGAATATGACAGAGAACCATCCTGTGTAATGGAATATGACAGGGGAACCATCCTGTGATGAAATATAACAGAGTGTGTGATGGAATATGACAGGGGAACCATCCTGTGTGATGGAATATGACAGGGGAACCATCCTGTGTGATGGAATATGACAGGGGAACCATCCTGTGACGGAATATGACAGGGAACCATCCTGTGTGATGGAATATGACAGGGGAACCATCCTGTGATGAAATATAACAGAGAACCATCCTGTGTGATGGAATATGACAGGAGAACCATCCTGTGTGATGGAATATGACAGGGAAACCATCCTGTGTGATGGAATATGATAGGGAACCATCCTGTGTGGTGGAACATGACAGGGGAACCATCCTGTGTGATGGAATATGACGGGAACCATCCCGTGTGATGGAATATGACAGGAGAACCATTCTGTGTGATGGAATATGACAGGGGAACCATCCTGTGTGATGGAATATGACAGGGGAACCATCCTGTGTGATGGAATATGACAGGGGAACCATCCTGTGTGATGGAATATGACAGGGGAACCATCCTGTGTGATGGAATATGACAGAGAACCATCCTGTGTGGTGGAATATGACCGGGGAACCATCCTGTGTGATGGAATATGACAGGGGAACCATCCTGTGATGAAATATACCAGGGAACCATCCTGTGTGATGGAATATGACAGGAGAACCATCCTGTGTGTTGGAATATGACAGGGGAACCATCCTGTGTGGTGGAATATGACAGGGGAACCATCCTGTGTGATGGAATATGACAGGGGAACTATCCTGTGTGATAGAATATGACAGGGGAACCATCCTGTGTGATGGAATATGACAGGGGAACCATCCTGTGTGGTGGAATATGACAGGGGAACCATCTTGTGTGATGGAATATGACAGGGAACCATCCTGTGTGATGGAATATGACAGGGGAACCATCCTGTGTGATGGAATATGACAGGGGAACCATCCCGTGTGATGGAATATGACAGGGGAACCATTCTATGTGATGGAATATGACAGGGGAACCATCCCGTGTGATGGAATATGACAGGGGAACCATCCTGTGTGATGGAATATGAGAGGGGAACCATCCTGTGTGATGGAATATGACAGGGGAACCATCCCGTGTGATGGAATATGACAGGGGAACCATTCTATGTGATGGAATATGACAGGGGAACCATTCTATGTGATGGAATATGACAGGGGAACCATCCTGTGTGATAGAATATGACAGGGGAACCATCCTGTGTGATGGAATATGACAGGGGAACCATCCTGTGTGGTGGAATATGACAGGGGAACCATCTTGTGTGATGGAATATGACAGAGAACCATCCTGTGTGGTGGAATATGACAGGGGAACCATCCTGTGTGGTGGAATATGACAGGGGAACCATCCTGTGTGATGGAATATGACAGGGGAACCATCCCGTGTGATGGAATATGACAGGGGAACCATCCCGTGTGATGGAATATGACAGGGGAACCATTCTATGTGATGGAATATGACAGGGGAACCATCCTGTGTGATGGAATATGACAGGGGAACCATCCTGTGTGATGGAATATGACAGGGGAACCATCCTGTGTGATGGAATATGACAGGGGAACCATCCTGTGTGATGGAATATGACAGGGGAACCATTCTATGTGATGGAATATGACAGGGGAACCATTCTATGTGATGGAATATGACAGGGGAACCATCCTGTGTGATGGAATATGACAGGGGAACCATCCTGTGTGATGGAATATGACAGGGGAACCATCCTGTGTGATGGAATATGACAGGGGAACCATCCTGTGTGATGGAATATGACAGGGGAACCATCCTGTGTGATGGAATATGACAGGGGAACCATCCTGTGTGATGGAATATGACAGGGGAACCATCCTGTGTGATGGAATATGACAGGGGAACCATCCTGTGTGATGGAATATGACAGGGGAACCATCCTGTGTGATGGAATATGACAGGGGAACCATTCTATGTGATGGAATATGACAGGGGAACCATCCTGTGTGATGGAATATGACAGGGGAACCATCCTGTGTGATGGAATATGACAGGGGAACCATCCTGTGTGATGGAATATGACAGGGGAACCATCCTGTGTGATGGAATATGACAGGGGAACCATCCTGTGTGATGGAATATGACAGGGGAACCATCCTGTGTGATGGAATATGACAGGGGAACCATCCTGTGTGATAGAATATGACAGGGGAACCATCCTGTGTGATGGAATATGACAGGGGAACCATCCTGTGTGATGGAATATGACAGGGGAACCATCCTGTGTGATGGAATATGACAGGGGAACCATCCTGTGTGATGGAATATGACAGGGGAACCATCCTGTGTGATGGAATATGACAGGGGAACCATCCTGTGTGATGGAATATGACAGGGGAACCATCCTGTGTGATGGAATATGACAGGGGAACCATCCTGTGTGATGGAATATGACAGGGGAACCATCCTGTGTGATGGAATATGACAGGGGAACCATCCTGTGTGATGGAATATGACAGGGGAACCATCCTGTGTGATGGAATATGACAGGGGAACCATCCTGTGTGATGGAATATGACAGGGGAACCATCCTGTGTGATGGAATATGACAGGGGAACCATCCTGTGTGATGGAATATGACAGGGGAACCATCCTGTGTGGTGGAATATAGTAGAGGATACAAGTTAACTTTTTTCCGTACTACTTAACTATTACACACATTAACTTGGTAGAAGCACAATGTTGATCTACACTATTGTCTTTAATAAAAAAAATCGTTACAGGAATCCCAGTATGTGTAATCCCGAAAAAAAATGGAAGTGAGAAAGCCAGATTTAAGACTTCCATTGTTGGAACCTCGTTGCTGTGTGATAAATTAATAAGCTTATGCAAGAGTAAGAAGCAACATGCCAAGCTTCTACAGGGCTGCCGGAACTCAAGAGGCAGAGGACAGGAAAGAGGAGGTGGTTTTAGTGGTCAAACCTGTGGTAGTGCGCACCTCAAACAAAGAAGCTACACTCAGGAATAACTTTGCACCCCTACACACACACACACACACACACACACCTACTCTTGAAACTGTGTAATCTGTATGGCAAGACCCAAAAGTCCAGGAGTCAGTACTGCAGGTCAAAGCAATTTAGGAACCAGGGCCAGCTCAGATGCCACCCCCTCCCTCCCTCCACAATTCGGTGAGTAAAAACATACTTCGATGCGTATAACACAAATCCGTGTCACGTTATACTGTTTTATTGACGGGAAAGCTCTAAACCCATAGGGATCATATAATGTGTGGGAAATGAATGGCAATCAGGTTCGACCCAAGGAAGGGAAAACTAGCTTCAAATTAATGCATCATAATCCCTTCCCTTCCCTTGGAAGGGCAGTAACACAGCACAAATATCACGCCTATGATTACCTGTTTGTTTCCTCGTCAGTTTACCTACTCTCACACACTCACAAGTGACATTACCTTAAGAGGCTCTTGAAGAAGCAGTACACAGAGTATAAGGAGTTGTCATTGATGTCGATCTTGGCTTTGGGTGGCGTGCGGCGGCGCCTACGAGGGCGGCCCTCGCCGCCCACCCCGCCGCCCGCATCACCATTGTTGTTGGTGAGGTTATACTCTGGTCCACAGGGAAACTCCAGGGGCGGCTCAGGTTCCGGAGTGTAGGGCAGGTGAGAGGAATCAACGTCGCTGCTGTAGTCTAACCCGTGGGCCAGATCATGGCTAGGTGGGTCTCTGCTGGTCAACCCGTGTGATGGTAGGCCACAGCCTGCTTCCTGGTAGGTTGGTAAGCCACAGCCTGCCTCCTGGTAGGCTGGCAGGCCGCAGCCTGCCTCTTGGTATGGTGGAAGTCCACAACCAGTATCTTGATAGGGTGGCAGACATTCTGTATCTTGGTAGAGTATGTCCCTAGATGGTCCTCCAGAACCTCCTCCTCCACCGCTGGGCCCACCACCATTGTAACCCATCATTACCGACATGGTACTCTTGAAGCAGCTCACACCTATTCTTTCACTTTCACCTCCAACACTTGACACTGCACCACTAGGTATCCGGGGTATGGGGTGTGTTGTAGCACTGTAGAGTAGTAGCTTGACGTAGTAGGGTTACTTTAGGTTATACCTTTGGTGCAGGGGACATTAGGACGATGCCCAAATCATGATGGGTATTCAGCGCGGCCCGCGGGTGTGGGGCCGCGATAGACACTAGCGAGCTGTAGCCGCGGCGATGGCGGCACGGAGGATCGATACGCAGCCTCACTCAACACCAGCGCCGGGGCGCCCCGCCCCCTCACACTTGGGGGGAGAGCTTAAGTCGCTACTGGAACCACGCTGGACTGTATGGCTCTCACGCTGCCTCTACACACACTCTTGCCTCACTTGTTTACGACACTGCTGGTTGAGTGTGTTCGCGCACTTAATCGTCTAGCAGGACGAAGCAGAGATACAAGAGCAGGGCGAGCCAGGGAGCAAGGATATATACGTACACAAGCATGGGAACACTTGTCGCTGACACCAACAACACACGCCGCTCTTGTCATGTACAAAACTTTCCCTCTCAGGCAGTGTTAGGAGCGTCTCATTCAAGTGGCAAGGCAGCCGAGAAGCACTGAGAACCTGTTACCTCTAACGTGCTGTCTACACACTAATGTAGCCAACGCGGCCACACGCTCACACTTCTCCCAACATCAGCTGGTGGGAGGCGGGGCCTCACCAGGCGTCACAAACCTCCCCACCAATACCCGTATCCCACCACGTGACGTCACCTCAGCCCTCCAATAACGAAAAAGAAAAATCAGCTGAGCCGCGGACTTTGTTTATAAACAGAGGCAGGTGTACAAGTTGGAGCGGGAAGTGATAATATTACCATACAAAGAGTAAACCAGGTTGTTATTGAGTTACTGGGTACACTAACGTACAGGATAGTATCTATCAGCGGCTGGAGGCAAAGACGGGGGGATTGGGTAGGTAGGTGGGTGTGTACGTATGCGTGTGTGCGCGTGTACTCACCTATATGTGGTTGCAGGGGTAGATTCACAACTCCTGTCCCCGCCTCTTCACTAGTCACTACTAGGTCCACACTCTCCTTGCTCCAAGAACCTTATTGTAACTCATCTCAAAGCTATATATGGATCCTACCTCCACTATTTCACTCTCAAGATTGTTCCATTTCCTGATAACTCTAAGGCTGAAGAAATACTTCCTATGACTCATCTGAGTGTATAACTTTCAGCTGTGTTCCCTTGGTACTGTGTCCCATCTTTGAAACATTGTGGCCGTGCGTGAGTGCGTGGGTGTGTCAGAATGGAGGCGGTGGGTTACTTGTCATCAAGACACCCAGAAATAACCAGGCAGCCAGCATTACCAACAAGCAGTGCTACTCACCACTACATACACGTTCCATCACTCTCCTTAACCCATACTCAACAATACTCACCACTCCATTTACTATATTCCTCAATAAAGATACCCAAGTGCTGCACATTTGTCTAATTTATCAACTTAACAAAAAAAAAAAAAGGCACAATACCGTGACTGGAACAATACACAAATAACCCGCACATGAGAGAGAGAAGCTACGACAAGTGTGACTTTGTAAATGATCCAAGTCGGACCGAAACATCGTCGTAGCTCCTCTCTCCTATGTGCCGGTTATTTGTATATTTATCAACTTGTGGGTTCTCTGAACCATTTATCTACATTCACAATGTTCCTATCCACCATCCCTCTCGTCTCATACCTTTCCCCCTCCCTCAACCACACACACACACACACACACACACACACACACACACACACACACACACACACACACACACACACACACACACACACACGTTACAAAGGTATGCAGTGAGATTAGTTCCAGAGTTAGGAAAATGAGCTATGAGAAGCTAACGACATTAGAGAACAGAAGAATCAGGGAAATTGACAGGAAAAACAAGGATAGACTTTTGAGAGGCGAGAAACAAGTACACGAGGACACATAAATCATAGGGATGTGAGGAAGCATTTCTTCATCTTCAGGGTGGTCGGAAAATGGAATGACTGACTAAAAAGTGGTCTAACTGGAGTATGTTCCGAGGGGTCAACGTCCCTGGGGCCCAGTGGATGGCCTAATCAATCAGGCTGTTGGTGCTAACCCCTGTAAGTCCAACGTATGCACTACAGCCCGGGTAATCAGGAACTGACTTACGGAACTTGTCACGTTCTCTCTTGAGTCAACCAGGAATCTGTTGGTAATCCCCCTATATATGAAGGGAGAGCACTAAAAATTCTTGGTCCCTTCCCATATATTGAGTTTTTCCCTTATTGGACAGACTTCACCCATGCTTGTCACTGAGGGTATTTGGCACCGTCTGCCGAGCCTCGTACTTTCATTGAGAAAGTTTGTGGTGTTCAGATTTGGGACCAATCCTCCAGACGGCTCCATGTATAATTGTAAGAGTATGTATGACAGGACCCATGAGGTTAGGAGGGCGTAAGTTTGGAAAGTGATAAGGGGCACATCCAGAAGCAAGAATCTACCCCTTCAACAACATTCACAAACAAACAGCAAATACAAATACCCGATAAGTGTACACACACACACACACACACACACACACACACACACACACACACACACACACACACACACACACACATACACTCGTCACAATACTCAATACACTACCACTATGCACATGCTTGGCAGTGGACACACTATATCTTAAGTTGAATAAATCACTCTTGACAAGTGACTCACTATACCACACGCACTTAAAGTCACATATGTTTAATCCATCCATGATTCACTTCCCTTGCAACATTACTTGGCTGTCTTGCCAAAATATAGCACCAATATAGCAGTTATAAAACAATGTCCCGGAAATGAATTACGTAAAGATGTTAGTATAAAGTTGGTAGGCAAGGAGGTACTGGTGCTACTGTCTTTATTATACGAGTCTGTGAGGGGGAAACACTGCTGATCTTTTCTTTGTCTTTCATCAACATGTAAGCTGACATAAATATTAAAACTTTCTATTTACGTTCACTAAACATTTATATTTCGTTTCCTGTGTTTCTTAACAGATCTTAGTACTGCAATATTTAATTTCGAATTTTTTTGAGGCCTGGTTTGAGATCATTAGTAAATACACAGGCTTATACTACATAATTTTATTTTAAACTTGAGAATGGTGTGAATAATCAGTGTTCCTCGGAACAAGACGTTCACAAGTACCTCAAAAAATGAAAACCAGGACGAAGATGCAAACAATGTTTGACTAACCTCTGGAAATGTTCTGAGAATGTTTATACAGTGTTATTAAGACTGTGTGGCATACTAATATACTAATAACAAGGTAAAACCTGAAAACCAGACGAAAAACAGGGCCATTATGAAGTACCTCTCCTCAGTCTCTGGACACTAGGGATGGGGGAATGATCTGGATACAACGTGGTGGGAAGCAACTCTATACACAGCTTCAAGATAACGTGCGGAAAAAGACCCAAGGAGACCAACAATAATGCTAGCTGAGGTATTTTAACAAGTCTTGAAGTACTAAATCCTGACTTCCCTCCAATGTCAAGTTATGAGTAATTTCTTGTGACATTTTGTGTGCTATATTACTCTCATAACCAATAGTTTGATCGATCAGTTCAGTGACCAAGCCGCGGAGGCCATGACCTGCAATCATCCAGAAGACCTGGTCTGTAACCAAGCCGCAGAGGCCATGACCTGCAATCATCCAGAAGACCTGGTCTGTAACTAAGCCGCAGAGGCCATGACCTGTAATCATCAAGAAGGCCTGGTCTGTAACCAAGCCGCAGAGGCCATGACCTGCAATCATCCAGAAGGCCTGGTCTGTAACCAAGCCGCAGAGGCCATGACCTGCAATCATCCAGAAGACCTGGTCTGTAACCAAGCCGCAGAGGCTATGACCTGCAATCATCCAGAAGGCCTGGTCTGTAACCAAGCCGCAGAGGCCATGACCTGCAATCATCCAGAAGACCTGGTCTGTAACCAAGCCACAGAGGCCATGACCTGCAATCATCCAGAAGACCTGGTCTGTAACCAAGCCACAGAGGCCATGACCTGCAATCATCCAGAAGACCTGGTCTGTAACCAAGCCACAGAGGCCATGACCTGCAATCATCCAGAAGGCCTGGTCTGTAACCAAGCCGCAGAGGCCATGACTTGCAATCATCCAGAAGACCTGGTCTGTAACCAAGCCGCAGAGGCCATGACCTGCAATCATCCAGAAGGCCTGGTCTGTAACTAAGCCGCAGAGACCATGACCTGCAATCATCCAGAAGACCTGGTCTGTAACCAAGCCGCAGAGGCCATGACCTGCAATCATCCAGAAGGCCTGGTCTGTAACCAAGCCGCAGAGGCCATGACCTGCAATCATCCAGAAGGCCTGGTCTGTAACCAAGCCGCAGAGGCCATGACCTGCAATCATCCAGAAGGCCTGGTCTGTAACCAAGCCGCAGAGGCCATGACCTGCAATCATCCAGAAGGCCTGGTCTGTAACCAAGCCGCAGAGGCCATGACCTGCAATCATCCAGAAGGCCTGGTCTGTAACCAAGCCGCAGAGGCCATGACCTGCAATCATCCAGAAGACCTGGTCTGTAACCAAGCCGCAGAGGCCATGACCTGCAATCATCCAGAAGACCTGGTCTGTAACCAAGCCGCGGAGGCCATGACCTGCAATCATCCAGAAGGCCTGGTCTGTAACCAAGCCGCAGAGGCCATGACCTGCAATCATCCAGAAGGCCTGGTCTGTAACCAAGCCGCAGAGGCCATGACCTGCAATCATCCAGAAGACCTGGTCTGTAACCAAGCCGCGGAGGCCATGACCTGTAATCATCCAGAAGGCCTGGTCTGTAACCAAGCCGCAGAGGCCATGACTTGCAATCATCCAGAAGACCTGGTCTGTAACCAAGCCGCAGAGGCCATGACCTGCAATCATCCAGAAGGCCTGGTCTGTAACAAAGCCGCAGAGGCCATGACATGCAATCATCCAGAAGACCTGGTCTGTAACCAAGCCGCAGAGGCCATGACCTGCAATCATTCAGAAGACCTGGTCTGTAACCAAGCCGCAGAGGCCATGACCTGCAATCATCCAGAAGGCCTGGTCTGTAACCAAGCCGCAGAGGCCATGACCTGCAATCATCCAGAAGACCTGGTCTGTAACCAAGCCGCAGAGGCCATGACCTGCAATCATCCAGAAGACCTGGTCTGTAACCAAGCCGCGGAGGCCATGACCTGTAATCATCCAGAAGGCCTGGTCTGTAACCAAGCCGCAGAGGCCATGACTTGCAATCATCCAGAAGACCTGGTCTGTAACCAAGCCGCAGAGGCCATGACCTGCAATCATCCAGAAGGCCTGGTCTGTAACAAAGCCGCAGAGGCCATGACCTGCAATCATCCAGAAGACCTGGTCTGTAACCAAGCCGCAGAGGCCATGACCTGCAATCATTCAGAAGACCTGGTCTGTAACCAAGCCGCAGAGGCCATGACCTGCAATCATCCAGAAGGCCTGGTCTGTAACCAAGCCGCAGAGGCCATGACCTGCAATCATCCAGAAGACCTGGTCTGTAACCAAGCCGCAGAGGCCATGACCTGCAATCATCCAGAAGACCTGGTCTGTAACCAAGCTGCAGAGGCCATGACCTGCAATCATCTAGAAGACCTGGTCTGTAACCAAGCCGCAGAGGCCATGACCTGCAATCATCCAGAAGACCTGGTCTGTAACCAAGCCGCAGAGGCCACGACCTGCAATCATCCAGAAGACCTGGTCTGTAACCAAGCTGCAGAGGCCATGACCTGCAATCATCCAGAAGGCCTGGTCTGTAACCAAGCCGCAGAGGCCATGACCTGCAATCATCCAGAAGGCCTGGTCTGTAACCAAGCCGCAGAGGCCATGACCTGCAATCATCCAGAAGACCTGGTCTGTAACCAAGTCGCAGAGGCCATGACCTGCAATCATCCAGAAGACCTGGTCTGTAACCAAGCCGCAGAGGCCATGACCTGCAATCATCCAGAAGGCCTGGTCTGTAACCAAGCCGCAGGGGCCATGACCTGCAATCATCCAGAAGACCTGGTCTGTAACCAAGCCGCAGAGGCCACGACCTGCAATCATCCAGAAGACCTGGTCTGTAACCAAGCTGCAGAGGCCATGACCTGCAATCATCCAGAAGGCCTGGTCTGTAACTAAGCCGCAGAGGCCATGACCTGCAATCATCCAGAAGGCCTGGTCTGTAACCAAGCCGCAGAGGCCATGACCTGCAATCATCCAGAAGACCTGGTCTGTAACCAAGCCGCAGAGGCCATGACCTGCAATCATCCAGAAGACCTGGTCTGTAACCAAGCCGCAGAGGCCATGACCTGCAATCATTCAGAAGGCCTGGTCTGTAACCAAGCCGCAGGGGCCATGACCTGCAATCATCCAGAAGACCTGGTCTGTAACCAAGCCGCAGAGGCCATGACCTGCAATCATCCAGAAGACCTGGTCTGTAACCAAGCCGCAGGGGCCATGACCTGCAATCATCCAGAAGACCTGGTCTGTAACCAAGCCGCGGAGGCCATGACCTGCAATCATCCAGAAGACCTGGTCTGTAACCAAGCCGCGGAGGCCATGACCTGCAATCATCCAGAAGACCTGGTCTGTAACCAAGCCGCAGAGGCCATGACTTGCAATCATCCAGAAGACCTGGTCTGTAACCAAGCCGCAGAGGCCATGACCTGCAATCATCCAGAAGGCCTGGTCTGTAACCAAGCCGCAGAGGCCATGACCTGCAATCATCCAGAAGACCTGGTCTGTAACCAAGCCGCGGAGGCCATGACCTGCAATCATCCAGAAGACCTGGTTTGTAACCAAGCCGCAGAGGCCATGACCTGCAATCATCCAGAAGACCTGGTCTGTAACCAAGCCGCAGAGGCCATGACTTGCAATCATCCAGAAGACCTGGTCTGTAACCAAGCCGCGGAGGCCATGACCTGCAATCATCCAGAAGACCTGGTCTGTAACCAAGCCGCAGAGGCCATGACATGCAATCATCCAGAAGACCTGGTCTGTAACCAAGCCGCAGAGGCCATGACTTGCAATCATCCAGAAGACCTGGTCTGTAACCAAGCCGCAGAGGCCATGACCTGCAATCATCCAGAAGACCTGGTCTGTAACCAAGCCGCAGAGGCCATGACCTGCAATCATCCAGAAGACCTGGTCTGTAACCAAGCCGCAGAGGCCATGACCTGCAATCATCCAGAAGGCCTGGTCTGTAACCAAGCCGCAGAGGCCATGACCTGCAATCATCCAGAAGACCTGGTCTGTAACCAAGCCGCAGAGGCCATGACCTGCAATCATCCAGCAGACCTGGTCTGTAACCAAGCCGCGGAGGCCATGACCTGCAATCATTTAGAAGACCTGGTCTGTAACCAAGCCGCAGAGGCCATGACCTGCAATCATCCAGAAGACCTGGTCTGTAACCAAGCCGCAGAGGCCATGACCTGCAATCATCCAGAAGACCTGGTCTGTAACCAAGCCGCGGAGGCCATGACCTGCAATCATCCAGAAGACCTGGTCTGTAACCAAGCCGCAGAGGCCATGACCTGCAATCATCCAGAAGACCTGGTCTGTAACCAAGCCGCAGAGGCCATGACCTGCAATCATCCAGAAGACCTGGTCTGTAACCAAGCCGCAGATTCCATGACCTGCAATCATCCAGAAGACCTGGTCTGTAACCAAGCCGCAGAGGCCATGACCTGCAATCATCCAGAAGACCTGGTCTGTAACCAAGCCGCAGAGGCCATGACCTGCAATCATCCAGAAGACCTGGTCTGTAACCAAGCCGCAGAGGCCATGACCTGCAATCATCCAGAAGACCTGGTCTGTAACCAAGCCGCAGAGGCCATGACCTGCAATCATCCAGAAGACCTGGTCTGTAACCAAGCCGCAGAGGCTATGACCTGCAATCATCCAGAAGACCTGGTCTGTAACCAAGCCGCAGAGGCCATGACCTGCAATCATCCAGAAGACCTGGTCTGTAACCAAGCCGCAGAGGCCATGACCTGCAATCATCCAGAAGACCTGGTCTGTAACCAAGCCGCAGAGGCTATGACCTGCAATCATCCAGAAGACCTGGTCTGTAACCAAGCCGCAGAGGCCATGACCTGCAATCATCCAGAAGGCCTGGTCTGTAACCAAGCCGCAGAGCCCATGACCTGTAATCATCCAGAAGGCCTGGTCTGTAACCAAGCCGCAGAGGCCATGACCTGCAATCATCCAGAAGGCCTGGTCTGTAACCAAGCCGCAGAGGCCATGACCTGCAATCATCCAGAAGGCCTGGTCTGTAACCAAGCCGCAGAGGCCATGACCTGCAATCATCCAGAAGACCTGGTCTGTAACCAAGCCGCAGAGGCCATGACCTGCAATCATCCAGAAGGCCTGGTCTGTAACCAAGCCGCAGAGGCCATGACCTGCAATCATCCAGAAGGCCTGGTCTGTAACCAAGCCGCAGAGGCCATGACCTGCAATCATCCAGAAGGCCTGGTCTGTAACCAAGCCGCAGAGGCCATGACCTGCAATCATCCAGAAGACCTGGTCTGTAACCAAGCCGCGGAGGCCATGACCTGCAATCATCCAGAAGACCTGGTCTGTAACCAAGCCGCAGAGGCCATGACCTGCAATCATCCAGAAGACCTGGTCTGTAACCAAGCCGCAGAGGCTATGACCTGCAATCATCTAGAAGGCCTGGTCTGTAACCAAGCCGCAGAGGCCATGACCTGCAATCATCCAGAAGACCTGGTCTGTAACCAAGCCGCAGAGGCCATGACCTGCAATCATCCAGTAGGCCTGGTCTGTAACCAAGCCGCAGAGGCCATGACCTGCAATCATCCAGAAGACCTGGTCTGTAACCAAGCCGCGGAGGCCATGACCTCCAATCATCCAGAAGACCTGGTCTGTAACCAAGCCGCAGAGGCCATGACCTGCAATCATCCAGAAGGCCTGGTCTGTAACCAAGCCGCAGAGGCCATGACCTGCAATCATCCAGAAGACCTTGTCTGTAACCAAGCCGCAGAGGCCATGACCTCCAATCATCCAGAAGACCTGGTCTGTAACCAAGCCGCAGAGGCCATGACCTGCAATCATCCAGAAGGCCTGGTCTGTAACCAAGCCGCAGAGGCCATGACCTGCAATCATCCAGAAGGCCTGGTCTGTAACCAAGCCGCAGAGGCCATGACCTGCAATCATCCAGAAGGCCTGGTCTGTAACCAAGCCGCAGAGGCCATGACCTGCAATCATCCAGAAGACCTGGTCTGTAACCAAGCCGCGGAGGCCATGACCTGCAATCATCCAGAAGACCTGGTCTGTAACCAAGCCGCAGAGGCCATGACCTGCAATCATCCAGAAGACCTGGTCTGTAACCAAGCCGCAGAGGCTATGACCTGCAATCATCTAGAAGGCCTGGTCTGTAACCAAGCCGCAGAGGCCATGACCTGCAATCATCCAGAAGACCTGGTCTGTAACCAAGCCGCAGAGGCCATGACCTGCAATCATCCAGAAGACCTGGTCTGTAACCAAGCCGCAGAGGCCATGACCTGCAATCATCCAGAAGACCTGGTCTGTAACCAAGCCGCAGAGGCCATGACCTGCAATCATCCAGAAGACCTGGTCTGTAACCAAGCCGCGGAGGCCATGACCTCCAATCATCCAGAAGACCTGGTCTGTAACCAAGCCGCAGAGGCCATGACCTGCAATCATCCAGAAGACCTGGTCTGTAACCAAGCCGCAGAGGCCATGACCTGCAATCATCCAGAAGACCTGGTCTGTAACCAAGCCGCAGAGGCCATGACCTGCAATCATCCAGAAGACCTGGTCTGTAACCAAGCCGCAGAGGCCATGACCTGCAATCATCCAGAAGACCTGGTCTGTAACCAAGCCGCAGAGGCCATGACCTGCAATCATCCAGAAGACCTGGTCTGTAACCAAGCCGCAGAGGCCATGACCTGCAATCATCCAGAAGGCCTGGTCTGTAACCAAGCCGCAGAGGCCATGACCTGCAATCATCCAGAAGACCTGGTCTGTAACCAAGCCGCAGAGGCCATGACCTCCAATCATCCAGAAGATCTGGTCTGTAACCAAGCCGCAGAGGCCATGACCTGCAATCATCCAGAAGACCTGGTCTGTAACCAAGCCGCAGAGGCCATGACCTGCAATCATCCAGAAGACCTGGTCTGTAACCAAGCCGCGGAGGCCATGACCTCCAATCATCCAGAAGACCTGGTCTGTAACCAAGCCGCAGAGGCCATGACCTGCAATCATCCAGAAGACCTGGTCTGTAACCAAGCCGCGGAGGCCATGACCTCCAATCATCCAGAAGACCTGGTCTGTAACCAAGCCGCAGAGGCCATGACCTGCAATCATCCAGAAGACCTGGTCTGTAACCAAGCCGCAGAGGCCATGACCTGCAATCATCCAGAAGACCTGGTCTGTAACCAAGCCGCAGAGGCCATGACCTGCAATCATCCAGAAGACCTGGTCTGTAACCAAGCCGCAGAGGCCATGACCTGCAATCATCCAGAAGACCTGGTCTGTAACCAAGCCGCAGAGGCCATGACCTGCAATCATCCAGAAGACCTGGTCTGTAACCAAGCCGCGGAGGCCATGACCTGCAATCATCCAGAAGACCTGGTCTGTAACCAAGCCGCGGAGGCCATGACCTGCAATCATCCAGAAGACCTGGTCTGTAACCAAGCCGCGGAGGCCATGACCTGCAATCATCCAGAAGACCTGGTCTGTAACCAAGCCGCGGAGGCCATGACCTGCAATCATCCAGAAGACCTGGTCTGTAACCAAGCCGCAGAGGCCATGACCTGCAATCATCCAGAAGACCTGGTCTGTAACCAAGCCGCGGAGGCCATGACCTGCAATCATCCAGAAGACCTGGTCTGTAACCAAGCCGCGGAGGCCATGACCTGCAATCATCCAGAAGACCTGGTCTGTAACCAAGCCGCGGAGGCCATGACCTGCAATCATCCAGAAGACCTGGTCTGTAACCAAGCCGCAGAGGCCATGACCTGTAATCAACTGACAGCTGGACTACACTTGTTCAAGGGTAACAAAGTCTAAGTATATATTAAACCAGCACTTTGTTTGTCCTCCAGAACTTAAACATAAAAAACATGGCAGTGGTCCAGCAGCTGTGAGAAGCACAATACCTGCGACAGGTGTCCAGATTTTTTACCGTCGCAGACAGATCTGTTGGTCTCTCCTGATGATTACATGTTCAACAAAACTCTTGGTGTTGGCGGTCCGTTGGCTCACACAACCATCACAGCCTGTTTGATCTAGCACTTTGTGAAGGTAGTGGTTTAATATATTCTTGAAAACTTCTACAGCTGCCTCAGCAATAATGTTGATATCTGCGTCACTGCTTTTCACTCCATTTATTTTAAACTTCCTCCAATATCTCCCACTCCATCAGGTGTTTATGATTATATATATATATATATATATATATATATATATATATATATATATATATATATATATATATATATATATATATATATATATATATAAAATCAAGATAGTTCCTTGATAATGTGAGTAGTCACGAAAGCGCTTGGAATTTCTCTATTCTTTCAGAGTGGTTGTTTTGCATATATATATATATATATATATATATATATATATATATATATATATATATATATATATATATATATATATATATATATATCTTGTGCCGAATAAGTAAAACTTGCTATTTTGGCTTATATAGCAACGCTCTTCTTGCCGAGTAAGGCAAGAAAACATTTGTGTATGCAATAATTTTGCAAAAATCATTCTGAACCTAACGAAAAAAAAATATTTCATTGTGTTTGTTTATTATTAAATTATTTTAAACGTATCTAAAGTATATTTAGGTGGATTAGGCTAAATTAAATTGTGCTTGTTATAATAAGGTTAGGTAAGTTTTCTAAGGTTCTTTTGGTAGAAAATTATTAATTTTTACATTAAAATAAATGAAAAAAATATACCTTTAAACGTATAAGAGAAAATTAAACAGAGGATTTAATTTTAAACGAGTTCTTGGTAACTGACCAGTTTTACCTTTTAGGCACGACATATATATAATTATTAAATATCTATCTTCTCCACTCGAGAGAGTGAACATAATGTTATTTTCCATTGTCCACTGGAAGACTTTGGTTATACCTGCCTGCAATGTTTCCATGTCGTCGACTGAGGTATCCCTCATTCTTATTTTATCATCATCCACAGAGGATACGTAGCTGGGGAGAGTGTTTTTATCTGTCTACAATGAGGATAATACTACTAATAATATCTTTATTTCTACCAGTACATGTACAAGGTATACAGACCATAGCTGACAACAGTGACATACTACTATATAGAAAGTCACTTATGTTGAGCATTTCCCGCAAATTAGGTCAGTTTTGTCCCAGGATGCGACCCACACCACTGATAGTTGAACATGGACAGGTGTCTTAAGGAAACACGTCCTTATGTTTCCAACCGTACCGGGGATCGACCCCCGGACCTCACTTAAAGAGTTGATAAGAAACAGTAAACACGCCAAGATATGTGGGCTAAACTTATAGCTTTTCTAAGAATATATTTTGCTTTGTCTACCACCACTGTTTCCATTTTATTAATCAGAAAATTTAATATCCATTTTCTTAGTTTACCTGTAGCCCATACTGATCTTATTTTACAAGTTATGACTCCATGATCACAAAGTCTGCCTACACATTTTTCGTTTTCTTTCACAACCTTCGTGATTTTGTTAAAATTTATTTTCCCACTCTATATCCATGTTACCTTGGGATGTCTAGGTCATATTCTTCAATAAAATCAGCAATTTGAGATCTCATCAGCTTTTCAAAGTGTTATGAAGTGTGGTGTTAGTGCAAATGGTACATAATGCTTTGCCAGTGTTCTCTTGACACTTCTGTACATTTGGATGAAAAAAGGCTTATGGCATTTCACTTACCTTTGATGAGTTTCGAGAGTTTTTCTACTCCCGGAGCCCGGCCATGGGTCAGGTTCGTCAAAAGTGAATGCCGGCAGCATTTGGTGTTTCCAGGCGGTCACTTATCCAAGCGCTAACCAAACTTAATGTTGCTTAACTTCGCTGATCGTACGAAAAAAGAGAGAGAGAGGGAGGGAGGGAGGAGAGAGAGTAGCAGCATCAGGCTACAGCAAGTATGAACCACTTGTCAGTCTTCACTTGCAAAGAAACTACGGTAGGGTGGGGACTGAGGTTGTCAACACCCTCTTACAAGTCTAGATGACCCAGAATGTTGGCATATATTACAACAGCTGTTGCTTGTTGTTAGGTTATTTGTCAGGGTAACGCCCTTGACACGAGGTTCTGTTGTACCATCAGTTGTTCACTAGTGCTGCTATTAGAAGTGTTTACTAGTGCTGACACTAGAGCTGTTCACTAGTGCTGGTACTATAACTATGCAGACACGAATACTACAACGGAAGTCACTTAACACCAGAGTAACTTACTGATAGTGCAGTACCATGGGGAGGTCATAGTATGATGGTGCCAACATCGTTATCCCCATTGTAGTTTAACCCTATACTTGTGGCACGAAAACAGGCTGTCGAAAGCCATGCGAGTGAGGTAGCCGATGATGCTATGGCAAGATTCTGTAGCTGCAACATCTGACTTATTCTTGTCAGCTGTATTTTATATTCTCCAGGTAAAATCAGGTGACGGTGTGATGTTTGCGAGGACTCTTCAGTGATTCATCAAAGATTTAACAAAGAATAGACTGTGTGTGTATCCTGGAGAATATGGACCACCTGTTATGTTTACTGAAGACCTCTGGGTTCTCTAGATACACACACAATATAAGAGGACAAGTGTCTTTGACAACTAGTAACTGCTACGCTCTGCTAGCTTAGATCAGGAGATGCGCATCACGCCTCAATACATATACACCTTCACTTGTTAAACAAAACTGGCTACATCAGCAGCGTGCTGCTCCATAACCCAGTATATGGTAGTTATATAGTCACTATAGTGGGAACAAAAGCTAGCTATGCTGCTGTCATATTCCCTCACGCAGGATGGATGTAAAGGAACACCTCCATAACAAAATAAGGATATTGTCAATGACTAAGACACCTTCAAAGGATTCCCTCCTATATAAATTCTAACACTGAATAACTAAAGTGTCATGAACACTTATCAATGCTCAATAATAACGAACTCAGAAAATTAACTGGTCTGTATCACTACGACTCACGAAATCGTAATGACACGATTGCAAACAAACCATACCACGGGCGGGGTTAGAACCCGCGATCAGAGAGTTTCGAGACTCTCTGATCGCGGATTCTATCCCCTCACGTGGTATGGTCTGGTCTGGTCTGTATATTTCGATCCCCAATTAACTTTCCGAATTTCTGTCTCCTTGTGGGTTATTATCGAGCATTCTAACATTATTTACTATGAATAATGGTATAGTGCTACTAACAACATGTGGAAAAGGACACTTATGTACAGTCCAGGACATTTATTAGAGGAAACGTTTTGCCACGAGTGACTTCTCCAGGACTGAAGAAGTCACTGGTGGAGGAGCATAATTAAGAGTCTTGAGGAGAGCCCAGACCCCGTCCC
This sequence comes from Cherax quadricarinatus, assembly GCF_038502225.1. Lineage (NCBI taxonomy): Eukaryota > Metazoa > Arthropoda > Malacostraca > Decapoda > Parastacidae > Cherax > Cherax quadricarinatus. The sequence goes on from NC_091372.1 coordinate 5,616,287, forward strand.
ACCGTGGAACAGAGAGGCCTCTAGCTCACGGCTCACGTGTATGGGTCTTGTGACGTCACGTCTAGCAACGGACCCTTACTATAAGTTGCTGGGATAATCTAAGTGTACTACACAAGTAACAATGTTGACAAAACGTTGCCACTAATGAATATTATGAACTGAACATTTCCTTTTACATATTATTTAAGGTGTTTATACTCTGGGTTATACTCAGGGGGTTGTAATGAAGGAGGTTATGTTGGGGTTGTAATGAAGGTTATGTTGGGGGTTGTAATGAAGGAGGTTATGTTGGGGTTGTAATGAAGGAGGTTATGTTGGGGTTGTAATGAAGGAGGTTATGTTGGGGGTTGTAATGAAGGAGGTTATGTTGGGGTTGTAATGAAGGAGGTTATGTTGGGGTTGTAATGAAGGAGGCTATGTTGGGGGTTGTAATGAAGGAGGTTATGTTGGGGTTGTAATGAAGGAGGTTATGTTGGGGGTTGTAATGAAGGAGGTTATGTTGGGGGTTGTAATGAAGGAGGTTATGTTGGGGTTGTAATGAAGGAGGTTATGTTGGGGGTTGTAATGAAGGAGGTTATGTTGGGGTTGTAATGAAGGAGGTTATGTTGGGGGTTGTAATGAAGGAGGTTATGTTGGGGTTGTAATGAAGGAGGCTATGTTGGGGGTTATAATGAAGGAGGTTATGTTGGGGTTGTAATGAAGAAGGTTATGTTGGGGTTGTAATGAAGGAGGTTATGTTGGGGGTTGTAATGAAGGAGGTTATGTTGGGGGTTGTAATGAAGGAGGTTATGTTGGGGTTGTAATGAAGGAGGTTATGTTGGGGGTTGTAATGAAGGAGGTTATGTTGGGGTTGTAATGAAGGAGGTTATGTTGGGGGTTGTAATGAAGGAGGTTATGTTGGGGGTTGTAATGAAGGAGGTTATGTTGGGGGTTGTAATGAAAGAGGATATGTTGGGGGTTGTAATGAAGGAGGTTATGTTGGGGTTGTAATGAAGGAGGTTATGTTGGGGTTGTAATGAAAGAGGTTATGTTGGGGGTTGTAATGAAAGAGGTTATGTTGGGGGTTGTAATGAAGGAGGTTATGTTGGGGTTGTAATGAAGGAGGTTATGTTGGGGTTATAATGAAGGAGGTTATGTTGGGGGTTGTAATGAAGGAGGTTATGTTGGGGTTGTAATGAAGGAGGCTATGTTGGGGGTTATAATGAAGGAGGTTATGTTGGGGGTTGTAATGAAGGAGGTTATGTTGGGGGTTGTAATGAGGTTAGTAATGAGGTTATGTTGGGGGTTGTAATGAAGGAGGTTATGTTGGGGGTTGTAATGAAGGAGGTTATGTTGGGGGTTGTAATGAAGGAGGTTATGTTGGGGGTTGTAATGAAGGAGGTTATGTTGGGGGTTGTAATGAAGGAGGTTATGTTGGGGGTTGTAATGAAGGAGGTTATGTTGGGGGTTGTAATGAAGGAGGGTATGTTGGGGGTTGTAATGAAGGAGGTTATGTTGGGGGTGGTAATGAAGGAGGTTATGTTGGGGGTTGTAATGAAGGAGGTTATGTTGGGGGTTGTAATGAAGGAGGTTATGTTGGGGGTTGTAATGAAGGAGGTTATGTTGGGGGTTGTAATGAAGGAGGTTATGTTGGGGGTTGTAATGAAGGAGGTTATGTTGGGGGTTGTAATGGAGGTTATGTTGGGGGTTGTAATGAAGTAGGTTATGTTGGGGGTTGTAATGAAGTAATGAGGTTATGTTGGGGGTTGTAATGTCAGCATAGTTGCTGATCCCTGTATTCCCAGTATTATATAGCATAGCATATTAGTATCATCCCTGTGCTTTAGACACGAGATCCCTCGTAGGCCTGTGGCTTGGTGTGACGTCACGGGTTGCTCACGAGGAGGCCCATTCCTCTGTCCCGCTCTCACTCGGCGGCAGACCTACAGAACGTGAACAGGCTTGGCACCGGGCTCCATCTCTCATCTCAGTCTGACAATATATCTACCATCCTACAAGTGTGTCTACTTTCAACCTGTGATATCTCCATTCAAGAACCCCTTACGATAAATGGTGACAGCGGTGAGCCTGTAATTCTGACGATTACAGCGATTTCTGGAGATAAAATTGTCGACCAGCAAGACGGCCATTTCGTGTGACCAGTAGGCCTACCGACTACCGAGGTTCACCCCATCCAGCTACCTCAAGCCAGCTACTCTACCAGCTTCTACATTATTCACTGGTCAGTCTCTTTGTATTAGTGTTAACTGCTTTTTGCATTACTCCCGAGGGGTTGACCCGAGTTTGCAAAATAAGCCAGCTTCCAGTCTGTGGTGGGGGAGTCAGAACACCCGAGTCCAGTCCAGCCTAGCCTACTCCATCCAATTATTTTGTCTGCCAAGCCAGCTTCCACCCCTGCTGTGCTCATCGTGTGAAGTTATCAAGCTATTCTGTGTGAAGGGTTAAGATAAGCCAGCTAGCAACTAACCCAGGTGTCTTACCCCAGTACTCAAGCAAGCCACGTGACTAGTCTTCATCGCTTGTGATTCAAGTTCCAAGCATTCTGAGTGCTCCTTGTCATCCTTGTGGTGTTGTAGTATTTCGTGGGTTTATTTTAAGCAAGTCGGCTTAGAATTATCTTTGCGGCAGTGTGGGTTTTCTCAGTGAGGCTTACGACGTTCAACCCATAAGCCCAGCCACTCACGATCACGTGTGTCGCACCATTGCCGGTCTCAGACGCCTCGCTCAGCCATTACCCACAAACCCAACTAAAGTCGGCCATTACAACTCATCTACCTCATCAGTGTTTTGGTGCACTGCTAAGGGTTGTAGCACCATATTTTAAGGACCACATAGGGGGTCAAGAGCTAGAGTGTGTTCGCGCCATCTTTATAAAGCCTCCTATGTGTTGTCTCTCGCCGATTTAAGCGCAATTCTACGATCATCTGTGCAGAGGACAGCAGCAAGACGATATAAACAATCCATCAATCTCATTTTTTTCAAGTGTTACAGCGATAATATTTTTTTTTAGAGACATTTGCGAGTGTTGAGACATTTCTTTTGTGTTCCCAGTGAATTTTTCTCTTAGTGACATTCAGTGACTCTTGATCAGACTCAGTGTTTATCATGTACTGATTGCATTAATTTCTTTTAATCTCCTTAATTCAGTGTTAATTTTCGTGCATTATTTTATATCTCTTGTGTTGTGTATCTTTTTATACACACTTGAAGTAAGTACTTAGTGTTTCCTTTGTTGTGTGTGCAACATATGAGCAATATAGAACTTGTGTTTAAACTTCAGAATTCCAGTGTATTAACTCAGTAACTTTTTCACCTCATATTCTGCATCACAACTCAGTGTTGTCTGTTATTTTTTTTTCTTCCCAGCATTTGTGTATTTTTGTTTTGTTCCCTGTGTGTTGAACATTCTTGTGTTCATATTCTTTCCATTTAGCCAGTGTCTAATTTGTCTTATTTCCACAGACAATAGTGCCATTTTTTAAAAGACCCAGCAAGAACTCAATTTTACAAAATTTTTCACACATCGTTTCATTGCAAGAAAATTCTAGTATTGTGTTTATGTTGATGTGTTCTGCATCACTGTAAGTGTTCAACCCTCTGTTTTGTTATGTATTTTTTGCACCTATTATTTTTTTTCATGTTTTATTGAACAAATTCACTCTTAGTGCAATTTTTAAATTCTCCTTCTAAAGTAAATTGTTCTTTTGCTTGTTGTTTAAGTGCAGTTAAGAGTTAAAGTGTTCATTCCTTGATATATTTCTTTTCTTGTGTGTTATAATTTTTATTATTGCACATACTCATTTTGCAATAATTCTTGTGCAAATATTGTGTTGCTATTAAAGTTTTTCTTGCAGAAAATTTTATGCAGTGTTGTGCAATACAGTTTATTACAGTGCAGTTTCTTATGCTCTGTTCTGTGCATAGTATTTTATTCTGTCTGTCATTTTAATTTTTAATTTCAGTGAATTGTGTGTTTGTTTTAATTTTTGCACAAGTTTATTGAGTCCATTTTATCATTTTATTGTGTATTTCCTTGTTGCATTGAAAGTAAAGACAACTCACTGTGCCATTTATTCAATTTAAAGTAAAAGTTGAGCATATTAGATTTGAGCAAAGTACAAGTTCTCTTGATTTTCAGTGTTTGTTAAGTTGCATATTTTTTTTTTCTTGTGTGAGTTCTTTGCTTACTGTGTAACTTGTCAATTTTTAATTACTTATGCAGAATAGTTAAGCATTTTTTTCCATTTAAGCTTACTGTGTCATTCTCTCCATTTTTCTTGACTTATGCCCTTCAGTATTTTCACTGAGAAGATGTCCCAGTCACTTTTGAACGTTCACTTAGTGTATCATTCCAGTCAAAGTCAATATGAATCAGTCCACAGTACCAACATTCCCTTACTGACTGAAAGACAATACCTAGCCCTTGAGCAATGTGTTTGTTCTCACAGCTTGTATCTGAGATTTGTTAAAGTGCTGCGAAATGTGAAGTTCAGATTAAGTTCCTATAGATCCGTGAATTACTTATTAACGTAGCCGAGCGGTCAGGCACTAGTAATTCTGTCACTCCCATCTGTGTTCCACCTATACCTTCAGACTTGCAGGATAGTGTTCCGTTGCCTCAAGTGTCCGGGGACACTCAGACTGCCTTGAGTGCACAGCCTATCCCTGCAATGACTGCTAGTTCGAGTAGTAGTTTCTCCACAGGGGATGCCTTGTCAGAAAACGATTACTTGCAACTAGTAATGCCATCTCTTGTTGATGTGACATGCTGTCTGCAGAAAGACGTCTCTGTTACAGCTAGTGTTCTCACTAGAGTGTCTGTTGTTGTTCCTAATGTTCCAGATGGTGATCCCATCCTAGTTGACAGTAATCAGTGCATTGTAAGAAGTTATTTCTCGAATAACTTTCACATGTTAACGTTGTAAGTGTAGTTTCTTTATAGCTGATACCTCGTGTCACTGTGTGCGACTCAGATTGAATATCAGCATTGTTCACCGTGTTCATTTCTTTTCTCCTGTGCTTGCAGTTGAGATAGTAGATTCGTTCTCCCTTGCTCATATTGCGTGTTATAGCGTTAATTTTTTCAACCGGGGGGAGTCATCCACTCCACCGAGTTTGTTCTTTCCTCCAGTAAGGAAGAACTGTTACCTTTATTCCAGAACAAACAGCCTACTGGAAGGTTAGCCAGATGGTCCCTGACTATCCAAGAGTTCAATCCCACTTTTGAACATTTACCTGGCAAGTCGAATGTAGTCGCAGATGCTTTATCGCGACACGTTAGTGTAGTTACTGCAGATCCTCCATTTACTGTCGAGGATGTCAAAAATGCCCAAAGAATAGATCCCTTGTGTTCTGGTGTGATTCGATTCCTGCTCCAGGAAGAGCTTATTCTTACTGTGAAGCCACCAGCATCCATTAGTGACTTTGTAATGAGCCAAGAATTACTGTATCGAATAGTCGAGTTGAGTACTCCTAGCAGATGAATTAGTAATTCCACAGTCACTAGTGATTGTAGTTGTATCTTGTAGATACTCCTTCAGATCTCTCTCAGTCAAGGCATGTGTTAGCCATTGCAGAGGAATTCGACCCTCCCAGAGATGATAACCATTCTGCATACGTAAACCTTACCCTCGCAGAATTGGGTTTAAATGTACATAGTCTGTATAATTAGATGTCCGAGATGAATGAATTTGTCAATTGTGTGTTTTATTATTAGCTGATCAGTTTGTCAGAAATTTTCGTGTTCACGTTCCCTCCGTATTCTGAGAATTAACAGTCTAGATTTGCGTGCACCGAATCTGCCTTTCTGTTAAACACTTCTTTGTATATAATTATTCTTCCTCAGAATCCGTAGAGTGCATGAATACAGATCGATCGATCAATTCCATCCATATTGTATAATGATTTGTTCTTATAGTTTGTAATGATTACGTTAACACCCATTACGTCAAAATCATGTTGTACCATCCATTAGTTCTAAGTTATATATGAATTTGTTATTGTATAGAATCAGCCCAGATCCGCCTGCCTGTTCAGCCTATAGTATAGTAGTGTATGTCGGGACGACATACGTAACATGACCGAGCTGTCAGCATAGTTGCTGATCCCTGTATTCCCAGTATTATATAGCATAGCATATTAGTATCATCCCTGTGCTTTAGACACGAGATCCCTCGTAGGCCTTTGGCTTGGAGTGACGTCATAGGGATTCACATGGGCAGTGATCCCTCTGTCCCGGTCTCACTCGGCGGCAGACCTACAAGACGTGAACAGGCTTGGCACCGGGCTCCATCTCTCATCTCAGTCTGACAATATATCTACCATCCTACAAGTGTGTCTACTTTCAACCTGTGATATCTCCATTCAAGAACCCTTTACGATAGTAATGAAGGAGGTTATGTTGGGGGTTGTAATGAAGGAGGTTATGTTGGTGGTTGTAATGAAGGAGGTTATGTTGGGGTTGTAATGAAGGAGGTTATGTTGGGGGTTGTAATGAAGGAGGTTATGTTGGGGTTGTAATGAAGGAGGTTATGTTGGGGGTTATAATGAAGGAGGTTATGTTGGGGTTGTAATGAAGGAGGTTATGTTGGGGGTTATAATGAAGGAGGTTATGTTGGGGGTTATAATGAAGGAGGTTATGTTGGGGTTGTAATGAAGGAGGTTATGTTGGGGGTTATAATGAAGGAGGTCATGTTGGGGTTGTAATGAAGGAGGTTATGTTGGGGGTTGTAATGAAGGTTATGTTGGGGATTGTAATGAAGGTTATGTTGGGGGTTGTAAAGAAGGAGGTTATGTTGGGGGTTGTAATGAAGGTTATGTTGGGGGTTGTAATGAAGGTTATGTTGGGGGTTGTAATGAAGGAGGTTATGTTGGGGGTTGTAATGAAGGAGGTTATGTTGGGGGTTGTAATGAAGGAGGGTATGGTGGGGGTTGTAATGAAGGAGGTTATGTTGGGGTTGTAATGAAGGAGGTTATGTTGGGGTTATAATGAAGGAGGTTATGTTGGGGTTGTAATGAAGGAGGTTATGTTGGGGTTGTAATGAAGGAGGTTATGTTGGGGGTTATAATGAAGGAGGTTATGTTGGGGTTGTAATGAAGGAGGTTATGTTGGGGTTGTAATGAAGGAGGTTATGTTGGGGGTTATAATGAAGGAGGTTATGTTGGGGTTGTAATGAAGGAGGTTATGTTGGGGTTGTAATGAAGGTTATGTTGGGGGTTGTAATGAAGGTTATGTTGGGGGTTGTAATGAAGGTTATGTTGGGGGTTGTAATGAAGGTTATGTTGGGGGTTGTAATGAAGGTTATGTTGGGGGTTGTAATGAAGGTTATGTTGGGGGTTGTAATGAAGAAGGTTATGTTGGGGGTTGTAATGAAGGAGGTTATGTTGGGGGTTGTAATGAAGGAGGTTATGTTGGGGGTTATAATGAAGGAGGTTATGTTGGGGTTGTAATGAAGGAGGTTATGTTGGGGGTTATAATGAAGGAGGTTATGTTGGGGTTGTAATGAAGGAGGTTATGTTGGGGGTTATAATGAAGGAGGTTATGTTGGGGTTGTAATGAAGGAGGTTATGTTGGGGGTTATAATGAAGGAGGTTATGTTGGGGGTTATAATGAAGGAGGTTATGTTGGGGGTTATAATGGAGGTTATGTTGGGGTTGTAATGAAGGAGGTTATGTTGGGGGTTATAATGAAGGAGGTTATGTTGGGGGTTGTAATGAAAGAGGTTATGTTGGGGGTTATAATGAAGGAGGTTATGCTGGGGGTTGTAACGAAGGAGGTTATGTTGGGGGTTGTAATGAAGGAGGTTATGTTGGGGGTTGTAACGAAGGAGGTTATGTTGGGGGTTGTAATGAAGGAGGTTATGTTGGGGGTTGTAATGAAGGAGGTTATGTTGGGGGTTGTAATGAAGGAGGTTGTGTTGGGGGTTGTAATGAAGGAGGTTGTGTTAGGGGTTATAATGAAGGAGGTTGTGCTGGGGGTTGTAATGAAGGAGGTTATGTTGGGGGTTGTAATGAAGGAGGTTATGTTGGGGGCTGTAATGAAGGAGGTTATGTTGGGGGTTGTAATGAAGGTGGTTATGTTGGGGGGTTGTAATGAAGGAGGTTATGTTGGGGGTTGTTATGAAGGAGGTTATGTTGGGGGTTGTAATGAAGGAGGTTATGTTGGGGGTTGTAATGAAGGAGGTTATGTTGGGGGTTGTAATGAAGAAGGTTATGTTGGGGGTTGTAATGAAGGAGGTTATGTTGGGGGTTGTATTGAAGGAGGTTATGTTGGGGGTTGTAATGAAGGAGGTTATGTTGGGGGTTGTAATGAAGGAGGTTATGTTGGGGGTTGTAATGAAGGAGGTTATGTTGGGGTTGTAATGAAGGAGGTTATGTTGGAATTGTAATGAAGGAGGTTATGTTGGGGGTTGTAATGAAGGAGGTTATGTTGGGGTTGTAATGAAGGAGGTTATGTTGGGGGTTGTAATGAAGGAGGTTATGTTGGGGGTTGTAATGAAGGAGGTTATGTTGGGGTTGTAATGAAGGAGGTTATGTTGGGGTTGTAATGAAGGAGGTTATGTTGGGGGTTGTAATGAAGGAGGTTATGTTGGGGGTTGTAATGAAGGTTATGTTGGGGGTTGTAATGAAGGAGGTTATGTTGGGGTTGTAATGAAGGAGGTTATGTTAGGGGTTGTAATGAAGGAGGTTATGTTGGGGGTTGTAATGAAGGAGGTTATGTTGGGGGTTGTAATGAAGGAGGTTATTTTGGGGTTGTAATGAAGGAGGTTATGTTGGGGGTTGTAATGAAGGAGGTTATGTTGGGGTTGTAATGAAGGAGGTTATGTTGGGGTTGTAATGAAGGAGGTTATGTTGGGGGTTGTAATGAAGGAGGTTATGTTGGGGGTTGTAATGAAGAAGGTTATGTTGGGGGTTGTAATGAAAAAGGCTATGTTGGGGGTTGTAATGAAGGAGGTTATGTTGGGGGTTGTAATGAAGGAGGTTATGTTGGGGGTTGTAATGAAGGAGGTTATGTTGGGGTTGTAATGAAGGAGGTTATGTTGGGGGTTGTAATGAAGAAGGTTATGTTGGGGGTTGTAATGAAGGAGGTTATGTTGGGGTTGTAATGAAGGAGGTTATGTTGGGGTTGTAATGAAGGAGGATATGTTGGGGGTTGTAATGAAGGAGGTTATGTTGGGGGTTGTAATGAAGGAGGTTATGTTGGGGGTTGTAATGAAGGAGGTTATGTTGGGGGTTGTAATGAAAGAGGTTATGTTGGGGGTTGTAATGAAAGAGGTTATGTTGGGGGTTGTAATGAAGGAGGTTATGTTGGGGGTTGTAATGAAGGAGGTTACGTTGGGGGTTGTAATGAAGGATGTCATGTTGGGGTTGTAATGAAGGAGGTTATGTTGGGGGTTGTAATGAAGGATGTTATGTTGGGGTTGTAATGAAGGAGGTTATGTTGGGGGTTGTAATGAAGGAGGTTATGTTGGGGTTGTAATGAAGGAGGTTATGTTGGGGGTTGTAATGAAGGAGGTTATGTTGGGGGTTGTAATGAAGGAGGTTATGTTGGGGTTGTAATGAAGGAGGTTATGTTGGGGGTTGTAATGAAGGACGTTATGTTGCGGGTTGTAATGAAGGAGGTTATGTTGGGGGTTGTAATGAAGGAGGTTATGTTGGGGGTTGTAATGAAGGAGGTTATGTTGGGGTTGTAATGAAAGAGGTTATGTTGGGGGTTGTAATGAAGGAGGTTATGTTGGGGTTGTAATGAAGGAGGTTATGTTGGGGTTGTAATGAAGGAGGTTATGTTGGGGGTTGTAATGAAGGAGGTTATGTTGGGGGTTGTAATGAAGGAGGTTATGTTGGGGGTTGTAATGAAGGAGGTTATGTTGGGGTTGTAATGAAGGAGGTTATGTTGGGGGTTGTAATGAAGGAGGTTATGTTGGGGTTGTAATGAAGGAGGTTATGTTGGGGGTTGTAATGAAGGAGGTTATGTTGGGGGTTGTAATGAAGGAGGTTATGTTGGGGTTGTAATGAAGGAGGTTATGTTGGGGGTTGTAATGAAGGAGGTTATGTTGGGGGTTGTAATGAAGGAGGTTATGTTGGGGGTTGTAATGAAGGAGGTTATGTTGGGGGTTGTAATGAAGGAGGTTATGTTGGGGGTTGTAATGAAGGAGGTTATGTTGGGGGTTGTAATGAAGGAGGTTATGTTGGGGGTTGTAATGAAGGAGTTTATGTTGGGGGTTGTAATGAAGAAGGTTATGTTGGGGGTTGTAATGAAGGAGGTTATGTTGGGGTTGTAATGAAGGAGGTTATGTTGGGGGTTGTAATGAAGGAGGTTATGTTGGGGTTGTAATGAAGGAGGTTATGTTGGGGGTTGTAATGAAGGAGGTTATGTTGGGGTTGTAATGAAGGAGGTTATGTTGGGGTTGTAATGAAGGAGGTTATGTTGGGGGTTGTAATGAAGGAGGCTATGTTGGGGGTTGTAATGAAGGAGGCTATGTTGGGGGTTGTAATGAAGGAGGTTATGTTGGGGGTTGTAATGAAGGAGGTTATGTTGGGGGTTGTAATGAAGGAGGCTATGTTGGGGGTTGTAATGAAGGAGGTTATGTTGGGGGTTGTAATGAAGGAGGTTATGTTGGGGGTTGTAATGAAGGAGGTTATGTTGGGGGTTGTAATGAAGGAGGTTATGTTGGGGGTTGTAATGAAGGAGGTTATGTTGGGGGTTGTAATGAAGGAGGTTATGTTGAGGGTTGTAATGAAGGTGGTTATGTTGGGGTTGTTATGATGGTGGTTATGTTGGGGGTTGTAATGAAGGAGGTTATGTTGGGGGTTGTAATGAAGGAGGTTATGTTGGGGGTTGTAATGAAAGAGGATATGTTGAGGGTTGTAATGAAGGAGGTTATGTTGGGGTTGTAATGAAGGAGGTTATGTTGGGGGTTGTAATGAAAGAGGATATGTTGGGGGTTGTAATGAAGGAGGTTATGTTGGGGTTGTAATGAAGGATGTTATGTTGGGGTTGTAATGAAGGAGGTTATGTTGGGGGTTGTAATGAAGGAGGTTATGCTGGGGTTGTAATGTTATGTTGGGGTTGTAATGAAGGAGGTTATGTTGGGGGTTGTAATGAGGAGGCTAGGTTATGATGGGGGTTGTAATGAAGGAGGTTATGTTGGGGGTTGTAATGAAGGAGGTTATGTTGGGGGTTGTAATGAAGGAGGTTATGCTGTGGGTTGTAATGATTGAGGTTATGTTGGGGGTTGTAATGAAGGAGGTTATGTTGGGGGTTGTAATGAAGGAGGTTATGTTGGGGGTTGTAATGAAGGAGGTTATGTTGAAGGAGGTTATGTTGTAATGAAGGAGGTTATGTTGGGGGTTGTAATGAAGGAGGTTATGTTGGGGGTTGTAATGAAGGAGGTTATGTTGGGGGTTGTAATGAAGGAGGTTATGTTGGGGGTTGTAATGAAGGAGGTTATGTTGGGGGTTGTAATGAAGGAGGTTATGTTGGGGGTTGTAATGAAGGAGGTTATGTTGGGGGTTGTAATGAAGGAGGTTATGTTGGGGGTTGTAATGAAGGAGGTTATGTTGGGGGTTGTAATGAAGGAGGTTATGTTGGGGGTTGTAATGAAGGAGGTTATGTTGGGGGTTGTAATGAAGGAGGTTATGTTGGGGGTTGTAATGAAGGAGGTTATGTTGGGGGTTGTAATGAAGGAGGTTATGTTGGGGGTTGTAATGAAGGAGGTTATGTTGGGGGTTGTAATGAAGGAGGTTATGTGGGGGGGTGTAATGAAGGAGGTTTTGTTGGGGGTTGTTATGATGGAGTTTATGTTGGGGGTTGTAATGAAGGAGGTTATGTTGGGGGTTGTAATGAAGGAGGTTATGTTGGGGGTTGTAATGAAGGAGGTTATGTTGGGGGTTGTAATGAAGGAGGTTATGTTGGGGGTTGTAATGAAGGAGGTTATGTTGGGGGTTGTAATGAAGGAGGTTATGTTGGGGGTTGTAATGAAGGAGGTTATGTTGGGGGTTGTAATGAAGGAGGTTATGTTGGGGGTTGTAATGAAGGAGGTTATGTTGGGGGTTGTAATGAAGGAGGTTATGTTGGGGGTTGTAATGAAGGAGGTTATGTTGGGGGTTGTAATGAAGGAGGTTATGTTGGGGGTTGTAATGAAGGAGGTTATGTTGGGGGTTGTAATGAAGGAGGTTATGTTGGGGGTTGTAATGAAGGAGGTTGTGTTGGGGGTTGTAATGAAGGAGGTTATGTTGGGGGTTGTAATGAAGGAGGTTATGTTGGGGGTTGTAATGAAGGAGGTTATGTTGGGGGTTGTAATGAAGGAGGTTATGTTGGGGGTTGTAATGAAGGAGGTTATGTTGGGGGTTGTAATGAAGGAGGTTATGTTGGGGGTTGTAATGAAGGAGGTTATGTTGGGGGTTGTAATGAAGGAGGTTAGGTTGGGGGTTGTAATGAAGGAGGTTATGTAAGGATGTTATGTTGGGGGTTGTAATGAAGGAGGTTATGTTGGGGGTTGTAATGAAGGAGGTTATGTTGGGGGTTGTAATGAAGGAGGTTATGTTGGGGGTTGTAATGAAGGAGGTTATGTTGGGGGTTGTAATGAAGGAGGTTACGTTGGGGGTTGTAATGAAGGAGGTTATGTTGGGGGTTGTAATGAAGGAGGTTATGTTGGGGGTTGTAATGAAGGAGGTTATGTTGGGGGTTGTAATGAAGGAGGTTATGTTGGGGGTTGTAATGAAGGAGGTTATGTTGGGGGTTGTAATGAAGGAGGTTATGTTGGGGGTTGTAATGAAGGAGGTTATGTTGGGGTTGTAATGAAGGAGGTTATGTTGGGGGTTGTAATGAAGGAGGTTATGTTGGGGGTTGTAATGAAGGAGGTTATGTTGGGGGTTGTAATGAAGGAGGTTATGTTGGGGGTTGTAATGAAGGAGGTTATGTTGGGGGTTGTAATGAAGGAGGTTATGTTGGGGGTTGTAATGAAGGAGGTTATGTTGGGGGTTGTAATGAAGGAGGTTATGTTGGGGTTGTAATGAAGGAGGTTATGTTGGGGGTTGTAATGAAAGAGGTTATGTTGGGGGTTGTAAAGGAGGTTATGTTGGGGGTTGTATTGAAGGAGGTTATGTTGGGGGTTGTAATGAAGGAGGTTATGTTGGGGGTTGTAATGAAGGAGGTTATGTTGGGGGTTGTAATGAAGGAGGTTATGTTGGGGGTTGTAATGAAGGAGGTTAGGTTGTAATGATGGAGTTTATGTTGGGGTTGTAATGAAGGAGGTTATGTTGGGGGTTGTAATGAAGGAGGTTATGTTGGGGGTTGTAATGAAGGAGGTTATGTTGGGGTTGTAATGAAGGAGGTTATGTTGGGGGTTGTAATGAAGGAGGTTATGTTGGGGGTTGTAATGAAGGAGGTTATGTTGGGGTTGTAATGAAGGAGGTTATGTTGGGGGTTGTAATGAAGGAGGTTATGTTGGGGTTGTAATGAAGGAGGTTATGTTGGGGGTTGTAATGAAGGAGGTTATGTTGGGGGTTGTAATGAAGGAGGTTATGTTGGGGGTTTAAATGAAGGAGGTTATGTTGGGGGTTGTAATGAAGGAGGTTATGTTGGGGGTTGTAATGAAGGAGGTTATGTTGGGGGTTGTAATGAAGGAGGTTATGTTGGGGGTTGTAATGAAGGAGGTTATGTTGGGGTTGTAATGAAGGAGGTTATGTTGGGGGTTGTAATGAAGGAGGTTATGTTGGGGGTTGTAATGAAGGAGGTTATGTTGGGGGTTGTAATGAAGGAGGTTATGTTGGGGGTTGTAATGAAGGAGGTTATGTTGGGGGTTGTAATGAAGGAGGTTATGTTGGGGGTTGTAATGAAGGAGGTTATGTTGGGGTTGTAATGAAGGAGGTTATGTTGGGGGTTGTAATGAAGGAGGTTGTATGTTGGGGGTTGTAATGAAGGAGGTTAGGTTGGGGGTTGTAATGAAGGAGGTTATGTTGGGGGTTGTAATGAAGGAGGTTATGTTGGGGGTTGTAATGAAGGAGGTTATGTTGGGGGTTGTAATGAAGGAGGTAATGTTGGGGGTTGTAATGAAGGAGGTTATGTTGGGGGTTGTAATGAAGGAGGTTATGTTGGGGGTTGTAATGAAGGAGGTTATGTTGGGGGTTGTAATGAAGGAGGTTATGTTGGGGGTTGTAATGAAGGAGGTTATGTTGGGGGTTGTAATGAAGGAGGTTATGTTGGGGGTTGTAATGAAGGAGGTTATGTTGGGGGTTGTAATGAAGGAGGTTATGTTGGGGGTTGTAATGAAGGAGGTTATGTTGGGGGTTGTAATGAAGGAGGTTATGTTGGGGGTTGTAATGAAGGAGGTTATGTTGGGGGTTGTAATGAAGGAGGTTATGTTGGGGGTTGTAATGAAGGAGGTTATGTTGGGGGTTGTAATGAAGGAGGTTATGTTGGGGGTTGTAATGAAGGAGGTTATGTTGGGGGTTGTAATGAAGGAGGTTATGTTGGGGGTTGTAATGAAGGAGGTTATGTTGGGGGTTGTAATGAAGGAGGTTATGTTGGGGTTGTAAATAAGGAGGTTATGTTGGGGGTTGTAATGAAGGAGGTTATGTTGGGGGTTGTAATGAAGGAGGTTATGTTGGGGGTTGTAATGAAGGAGGTTATGTTGGGGGTTGTAATGAAGGAGGTTATGGGGGTTGTAATGAAGGAGGTTATGTTGGGGGTTGTAATGAAGGAGGTTATGTTGGGGGTTGTAATGAAGGAGGTTATGGGGGTTGTAATGAAGGAGGTTTGGTTGGGGTTTGTAATGAAGGAGGTTATGTTGGGGGTTGTAATGAAGGAGGTTATGTTGGGGGTTGTAATGAAGGAGGTTATGTGGGGGTTGTAATGTAGGAGGTTATGTTGAAGGGGGTTGTAATGAAGGAGGTTATGTTGGGGGTTGTAATGAAGGAGGTTATGTTGGGGTTGTAATGAAGGAGGTTATGTTGGGGGTTGTAATGAAGGAGGTTATGTGAAGGAGGGGGGTTGTAATGAAGGAGGTTATGTTGGGGGTTGTAATGAAGGAGGTTATGTTGGGGGTTGTAATGAAGGAGGTTATGTTGGGGGTTGTAATGAAGGAGTTTATGTTGGGGGTAGTAATTAAGGAGGTTATGTTGTTGGGGTTGTAATGAAGGAGGTTGTGTTGGGGGTTGTAATGAAGGAGGTTATGTTGGGGTTGTAATGAAGGAGGTTATGTTGGGGGTTGTAATGAAGGAGGTTATGTTGGGGGTTGTAATGAAGGAGGTTATGTTGGGGTTGTAATGAAGGAGGTTATGTTGGGGGTTGTAATGAAGGAGGTTATGTTGGGGTTGTAATGAAGGAGGTTATGTTGGGGGTTGTAATGAATGTTGGGGGTTGTAATGAAGGAGGTTATGTTGGGGGTTGTAATGAAGGATGTTGGGGTTAATGTTGGGGGTTGTAATGAAGGAGGTTATGTTGGGGTTGTAATGAAGGAGGTTATGTTGGGGTTGTAATGAAGGAGGTTATGTTGGGGTTGTAATGAAGGAGGTTATGTTGGGGTTGTAATGAAGGAGGTTATGTTGGGGTTGTAATGAAGGAGGTTATGTTGGGGGTTGTAATGAAGGAGGTTATGTTGGGGGTTGTAATGAAGGAGGTTATGTTGGGGGTTGTAATGAAGGAGGTTATGTTGGGGGTTGTAATGAAGGAGGTTATGTTGGGGGTTGTAATGAAGGAGGTTATGTTGGGGGTTGTAATGAATGAGGTTATGTTGGGGGTTGTAATGAAGGAGGTTATGTTGGGGGTTGTAATGAAGGATGTTATGTTGGGGTTGTAATGAAGGAGGTTATGTTGGGGGTTGTAATGAAGGAGGTTATGTTGGGGGTTGTAATGAAGGAGGTTATGTTGGGGGTTGTAATGAAGGAGGTTATGTTGGGGGTTGTAATGAAGGAGGTTATGTTGGGGGTTGTAATGAAGGAGGTTATGTTGGGGGTTGTAATGAAGGAGGTTATGTTGGGGGTTGTAATGAAGGAGGTTATGTTGGGGGTTGTAATGAAGGAGGTTATGTTGGGGGTTGTAATGAAGGAGGTTATGTTGGGGGTTGTAATGAAGGAGGTTATGTTGGGGGTTGTAATGAAGGAGGTTATGTTGGGGGTTGTAATGAAGGAGGTTATGCTGGGGGTTGTAATGAAGGAGGTTATGTTGGGGGTTGTAAGGAAGGAGGGTATGGTGGGGGTTGTAATGAAGGAGGTTATGTTGGGGGTTGTAATGAAGGAGGTTATGTTGGGGGTTGTAATGAAGGAGGTTATGTTGGGGGTTGTAATGAAGGAGGTTATGTTGGGGGTTGTAATGAAGGAGGTTATGTTGGGGGTTGTAATGAAGGAGGTTATGTTGGGGGTTGTAATGAAGGAGGTTATGTTGGGGGTTGTAATGAAGGAGGTTATGTTGGGGGTTGTAATGAAGGAGGTTATGTTGGGGGTTGTAATGAAGGAGGTTATGTTGGGGGTTGTAATGAAGGAGGTTATGTTGGGGGTTGTAATGAAGGAGGTTATGTTGGGGGTTGTAATGAAGGAGGTTATGTTGGGGGTTGTAATGAATGAAGGAGGTTATGTTGGGGGTTGTAATGAAGGAGGTTATGTTGGGGGTTGTAATGAAGGAGGTTATGTTGGGGGTTGTAATGAAGGAGGTTATGTTGGGGGTTGTAATGAAGGAGGTTATGTTGGGGGTTGTAATGAAGGAGGTTATGTTGGGGGTTGTAATGAAGGAGGTTATGTTGGGGGTTGTAATGAAGGAGGTTATGTTGGGGGCTGTAATGAAGGAGGTTATGTTGGGGGTTGTAATGAAGGAGGTTATGTTGGGGGTTGTAATGAAGGAGGTTATGTTGGGGGTTGTAATGAAAGAGGATATGTTGAAGGGGGTTGGGGTAATGAAGGAGGTATGTTGGGGGTTGTAATGAAGGAGGTTATGTTGGGGGTTGTAATGAAGGAGGTTATGTTGGGGGTTGTAATGAAGGAGGTTATGTTGGGGGTTGTAATGAAGGAGGTTATGTTGGGGGTTGTAATGAAGGAGGTTATGTTGGGGGTTGTAATGAAGGAGGTTATGTTGGGGGTTGTAATGAAGGAGGTTATGTTGGGAGCTGTAATGAAGGAGGTTATGTTGGGGGTTGTAATGAAGGAGGTTATGTTGGGGGTTGTAATGAAGGAGGTTATGTTGGGGGTTGTAATGAAGGAGGTTATGTTGGGGGTTGTAATGAAGGAGGTTATGTTGGGGGTTGTGAAAGGAGGTTATGAAGGAGGTTATGTTGGGGGTTGTAATGAAGGAGGTTATGTTGGGGGTTGTAATGAAGGAGGTTATGTTGGGGGTTGTAATGAAGGAGGTTATGTTGGGGGTTGTAATGAAGGAGGTTATGTTGGGGGTTGTAATGAAGGAGGTTATGTTGGGGGTTGTAATGAAGGAGGTTATGTTGGGGGTTGTAATGAAGGAGGTTATGTTGGGGTTGTAATGAAGGAGGTTATGTTGTTGGGGTTGTAATGAAGGAGGTTATGTTGGGGGTTGTAATGAAGGAGGTTATGTTGGGGTTGTAATGAGGAGGTTATGGGGGTTGTAATGAAGGAGGTTATGTTGGGGTTGTAATGTTATGGGGGTTGTAAAGGAGGTTATGTTGGGGGTTGTAATGAAGGAGGTTATGTTGGGGGTTGTAATGAAGGAGGTTATGTTGGGGGTTGTAATGAAGGAGGTTATGTTGGGGGTTGTAATGAAGGAGGTTATGTTGGGGTTGTAATGAAGGAGGTTATGTTGGGGTTGTAATGAAGGAGGTTATGTTGGGGTTGTAATGAAGGAGGTTATGTTGGGGTTGTAATGAAGGAGGTTATGTTGGGGGTTGTAATGAAGGAGGTTATGTTGGGGGTTGTAATGAAGGAGGCTATGTTGGGGGTTGTAATGAAGGAGGTTATGTTGGGGGTTGTAATGAAGGAGGTTATGTTGGGGTTGTAATGAAGGAGGTTATGTTGGGGGTTGTAATGAAGGAGGTTATGTTGGGGTTGTAATGAAGGAGGTTATGTTGGGGTTGTAATGAAGGAGGTTATGTTGGGGTTGTAATGAAGGAGGTTATGTTGGGGTTGTAATGAAGGAGGTTATGTTGGGGGTTGTAATGAAGGAGGGTATGAAGGAGGTTATGTTGGGGGTTGTAATGAAGGAGGTTATGTTGGGGGTTGTAATGAAGGAGGTTATGTTGGGGGTTGTAATGAAGTAGGTTATGTTGGGGTTGTAATGAAAGAGGTTATGTTGGGGGTTGTAATGAAGGAGGTTATGTTGGGGTTGTAATGAAGGAGGTTATGTTGGGGTTATAATGAAGGAGGTTATGTTGGGGGTTGTAATGAAGGAGGTTATGTTGGGGTTGTAATGAAGGAGGTTATGTTGGGGGTTGTAATGAAGGAGGCTATGTTGGGGGTTGTAATGAAGGAGGCTATGTTGGGGGTTGTAATGAAGGAGGTTATGTTGGGGGTTGTAATGAAGGAGGTTATGTTGGGGTTGTAATGAAGGAGGTTATGTTGGGGGTTGTAATGAAGGAGGTTATGTTGGGGGTTGTAATGAAGGAGGTTATGTTGGGGTTGTAATGAAGGAGGTTATGTTGGGGGTTGTAATGAAGGAGGTTATGTTGGGGTTGTAATGAAGGATGTTATGTTGGGGTTGTAATGAAGGAGGTTATGTTGGGGGTTGTAATGAAGGAGGTTATGTTGGGGTTGTAATTAATGAGGTTATGTTGGGGGTTGTAATGAAGGAGGCTATGTTGGGGGTTGTAATGAAGGAGGCTATGTTGGGGGTTGTAATGAAGGAGGCTATGTTGGGGGTTGTAATGAAGGAGGCTATGTTGGGGGTTGTAATGAAGGAGGCTATGTTGGGGGTTGTAATGAAGGAGGCTATGTTGGGGGTTGTAATGAAGGAGGCTATGTTGGGGGTTGTAATGAAGGAGGCTATGTTGGGGGTTGTAATGAAGGAGGCTATGTTGGGGGTTGTAATGAAGGAGGTTATGTTGGGGGTTGTAATGAAGGAGGCTATGTTGGGGGTTGTAATGAAGGAGGTTATGTTGGGGGTTGTAATGAAAATGGGTATTTTGTTGAAACAGGCAAAAGTCTCCTGGTTATTTACTCCCGGGAACACTAGTGAGGTCACAGTTGTAGATGGATCCTGGTAACATTAATGATGTGTTAACATTAATGTGTTAGCTGCATGTACCCGCCCATCCCACACACCGCCCATCCCACACACCGTCCATCCCACACACCGTCCATCCCACACACCGTCCATCCCACACACCGCCCATCCCACACACCGCCCATCCCACACACCGTCCATCCCACACACCGCCCATCCCACACACCGTCCATCCCACACACCGCCCATCCCACACACCGCCCATCCCACACACCGTCCGTCCCACACACCGCCCATCCCACACCGTCCATCCCACACACCGCCCATCCCACACACCGTCCATCCCACACACCGTCCATCTCACACACCGCCCATCCCACACACCGTCCATCCCACACACCGTCCATCCCACACACCGTCCATCCCACACACCGTCCATCTCACACACCGTCCATCCCACACACCGTCCATCCCACACACCGTCCATCCCACACACCGTCCATCCCACACACCGTCCATCCCACACACCGTCCATCTCACACACCGTCCATCCCACACACCGCCCATCCCACACACCGCCCATCCCACACATCCCAGCTCACACACCGCCCATCCCACACACCGCCCATCTTACAGACCGCCCATCCCACACACCGTCCATCTCACACACCGCCCATCCCACACACCGCCCATCCCACACACCGCCCATCCCACACACCGCCCATCTCACACACCACCCATCTCACACACCGCCCATCAAAAACACCGCCCATCCCAAACATCGCCCATCCCACACACGGCCCATCCCACACACCGCCCATCCCACACACCGCCCATCACACACGGTCCATCCCACACACCGCCCATCCCCCACACGGCCAATCCCACACACCGCCTGTCTCACACACCGCCCATCTCACACACCGCCCATCCCACACACCGCCCATCTCACACACCGCCCATCCCACACACGGCCAATCCCACACACCGCCCATCTCACACACGGCCTACCTCACACACCACCCATCCGTAACACCGCCTATCCCACAAACGGCCCATCCCACACACGGCCCATCCCCACACCGCCTATCTCACACACCGCCCATCACACACGCCCCAACCCACACACCGCCCATCTCACACACGGCTCATCCCACACACCGCCCATCTCAAACACCGCCCATCCCACACACCGCCCATCCCACGCACCGCCTATCTCACACACAGCCCATCCCACACACCGCCAATCCCACACACCGCCCATCCCACACACCGCCCATCTCACACACGGCTCCATCCCACACACCGCCCATCTCACACACCGCCCATCTCACACACGGCCCATCCCACACACGGCCCATCCCACACACCACCCATCCCACACACCGCCCATCCCACATCCGCCCATCCCACACCGCCCATCCCACGCACCGCCCCTCACCACCCATCCCACACACCCCCCCTCCCACACACCGCCCATCCCACACACCGCCCATCCCACGCACCGCCTATCTCACACACCGCCCATCCCACACTCCGCCCATCCCACACACCGCCTATCTCACACACCGCCCATCTCACCACCCATCCCACACACGGCCCATCCCACACACCGCCCATCTCACACACCGCCCATCCTACACACCACCCATCCCACACACCACCCATCCCACACACGGCCCATCCCTAACACCGCCCATCCCACACACCGCCCATCCCACACACCACCCATCCCACACACGACCCACCCCACACACGGCCCATCCCACACCTCACCCATTTCTTAACTATGTAATTCATAAGTACCCATCCCAAGTAGCTACTCTCCCAGCAGTTCTAAACAAAAGCTGTCATATCCTTGGTGTGACCTTCCAACATTATCACTCCCAGGTCTCTCACATTAGTTTTATGCTCTGAGTGATTCAATTTTGTTTTAAACTTCATTTCAGTCTTTATTTCATCAATGTTTCAACAACGGAGTAATTGAAGCTTGTGATCACTGATCATCATATTATTGTCATTGGTCCACTGGAAGACTTTGTTTATGTTGTCGGGAGAGTTCGTGGAGATGTGATGGTTGGAGTTAAACACAGTCGTTGATGGTAACACGTATATTAGCAGTGTGAGAGGGAGAGGCCCAGCCTGCCTGTGTTGCCTGCTCGTAGACCTAAGCGTGGAGTGAGGGAGAGACCAGGAGCGCAGCGCTCTCATGCGGGATCATGTGACATCACACAAGCTAGTCACTGAGCCTAGCAAGGAGTCAACTATGTAAAGCATATGGATGGTACTAACCATGATACTCAGATAACATATACATATACAGGGGATCAGCAACTATGCTGACAATGTCACCCTTGAGATTTGCCGTGTCCTCAATAGATGGCACTCTCATTCAGATTCTAGAATCAGTGCTATCATTTACGCCTTTGTTTATGTCGGATATGAGAATCAGAAAGAGAACAGAGGGCAGTACTGTGCCTTGGGGAACAAAGCTTTTCACTATGGCAGCCTCCGATTTCACTCTGCTCATTATTACACTCTTGGTTCTATTCGTTAGAACACAGGGAGCCGCCACTGCAAGATACACAAGCGGAAGTCTCAGAGTACATCCACACCAACAAGACCACCACTGTAAGTGACCGCGTCAATGGCACCCATCCCTACAAGGATGCCTCTCAGATTTCTCAAAAGATCAATTCATAAGGAAATGGAAAATAAACTCTACCGTTTACTGCTACAGGTTATCTTCACTGTCCACTACATTAAACCCTGTTGTAGCTTACTCTCTACTACCACAGATGAATCTACTCGTGGCGAAAAATTTCATTTTATGCTTTGAACTGCAAACAAGCGTCCTTTTCTACACACACACACACACACAATATAAACCAGTTTGTAAGAAAACAACTAGGGAATGGGGAGTTAGCACGCCAAAGGAGAAAGAGCCACTTACTGAAGGAAAGCAAGAGTATATACAATTGCTTGTATGAAGGAAGTAGCGTGATGAGGCAACCCTCACCTGATAGCTATTAATACAGGGATGACAATAATATTTACCAAAAGAGGGCGTTCACCAAGCTTGCTGCTGCCTCGGGTTTAGAGGCACACCATGACTGGCTTCCTCCACCAACTTGCAGTTGCTAGGTGCATCCTGCCTCTCTACACGCCTCACTGCATAACCAACACCGCTTACTTCACAACATTGTAACACCCTGGCTTACACAATATTTCACAGCATCCTGAAGACACGATGACTAGTATACAACAGCCTGGATCACACAATACTTCACAACATCCTAAAGACACGATGACTGTAGTATACAACAGCCTGGATCACACAACAGCAGTAGCTACACACGACAGCAGTAGCTACACACGACAGCAGTAGTTTACATCTCGGGATACACACTGAGCTACTTCATTATTGCTAACGTAAACAAAGCATGAATTTGCTAAGTTAATTAAAGTCGGTAGGGAGGGACGAAAGGATAGATTGAAGGGAGTAAGGATGGATAAACTAGAAGGAAGGAAGGAAGGGAGAGAGAAACAGTCATACGTAAGAAACAATAGATTTATAAGTAGTACAAACTACATCTATGACCAAGATATTTCCATCATTGTCTTTATAGTCTTCATATAGTATAATAGTGTTAGTTTTGAGGTCAAAATATCTCTCGCTGGACACTCAGCTACACTGTATAAGAGTGCTACTGTGACGTCATCGGTCACTATCAGCATGGCACCTCTGACTTCCTGAGTATTAATGACTGGTATTCCAAACGGGAGGAGAATGAAATCAGTTCTGTAACTTGCCACAGCCACGTGTGTGTCCGCATCAGAAGTGACACGTCCAGTTCTACTGGGCACCTGATATATGTGACATTGGTGGCTAAGTGGCTTAAGGTGTCTCGAAATTTTGACGTGCTACTCGGGTAGCGAGAGAGATATAAGTGTGTGTGTGTGTGGGGGGGGTGGGGGGTTAATATCAACTCTGACTTAAGTGAGATTATTTATTGTGTTATTTGCTATTTAACTCATATTAATGTTAACTCTGATTAACATTAAGGAACTCCTTTTTAATGATCATTGTACTAATGCTACTACTAATTATTATTAGTAGTAGCAATATTATTCCTATTATCATTATTTATTTTGTTGGGTAATACTGCCCACGCTAACCTAACTAGAAATATGAACACTGGAGTCACAGTGGTGAGAGGAAATGATAGGACGGAAGTAGAGAGAGTTGTGAAATGTTAGGATCAGGGACAAGTGTCAAGGATGGAGGATAGTGGTGGTGTCAGGCATTGGGATGTCAGGAAGTACTTCAGTGTCAGCCTGTGGTGCTGTCAGGCACTGGTATGTCAGGAAAAACTTCAGTGTCAGCCTGTGACGTCTCAATGTACAATAGGTCACTCACAATCACACCAGCCCACCCACGCTCACACACGCCCACACCAGCCCAACCACGCCTACACTCACTTGGCGGAGACACTACAAAAGATATCCTTGAGAAGGACGCTGGCTGTCAACATTGAAGTGCAGGATAGGTGCTTGCTTCTGGCACAAGGGCAGGACCTGCCTCCCTCACCTTTTGTGGCTCACCTATCCAGGTGTCTTCCTTGCTGGGGTCACCTTTGGGGTCACCACCCACCACCTTATTTACACAGGGGAGGGAGGGAGTGGTGGCTTGAACAAAGTGCTGGAAAAAACACACGTGTACGAACAACAAACTTTATCAAATACTTGATAAAGCCTCTTCTATGAATTAATAATAATAATAATAATAATAATAATAATAATAATACACTTTTTTGTACATTTTCCTTTACATATAGCAACAAATCCACGTTCAGTAAACACTACTGTTACATAACACCAGTACTGTTACATTACATAACACCAGTACTGTTACATTACGTAACACCAGTACTGTTACATTACATAACACCAGTACTGTTACATTACATAACACCAGTACTGTTACATTAGTATAACACCAGTACTGTTACATTACTGTTACATTACATAACACCAGTACTGTTACACTGTTTACATAACACCAGTACTGTTAAATTACATAACACCAGTACTGTTACATTACATAACACCAGTACTGTTACATTACATAACACCAGTACTGTTACATTACATAACACCAGTACTGTTACATTACATAACACCAGTACTGTTACATTACATAACACCAGTACTGTTACATTACATAACACCAGTACTGTTACATTACATAACACCAGTACTGTTACATTACATAACACCAGTACTGTTACATAATATAATACCAGTACTGTTACATTACATAACACCAGTACTGTTACATTACATAACACCAGTACTGTTACATTATGTAACACCAGTACTGTTACATTATATAACACCAGTACTGTTACATTATGTAACACCAGTACTGTTACATTATATAACACCAGTACTGTTACATTATATAACACCAGTACTGTTACATTATATAACACCAGTACTGTTACATTATATAACACCAGTACTGTTACATTATATAACACCAGTACTGTTACATTATATAACACCAGTACTGTTACATTACATAGCACCAGTACTGTTACATTATATAACACCAGTACTGTTACATTATATAACACCAGTACTGTTACATTATATAACACCAGTACTGTTACATTATATAACACCAGTACTGTTACATTATATAACACCAGTACTGTTACATTATATAACACCAGTACTGTTACATTACATAGCACCAGTACTGTTACATTATATAACACCAGTACTGTTACATTATATAACACCAGTACTGTTACATTATATAACACAAGTACTGTTACATTATATAACACCAGTACTGTTACATTATGTAACACCAGTACTGTTACATTATATAACACCAGTACTGTTACATTATATAACACCAGTACTGTTACATTATATAACACCAGTACTGTTACATTATGTAACACCAGTACTGTTACATTATATAAGACATCACTACTGTTACATTACATAACACCAGTACTGTTACATTACATAACACCAGTACTGTTACATTATATAACACCAGTACTGTTACATTATGTAACACCAGTACTGTTACATTATATAACACCAGTACTGTTACATTATATAACACATCACTACTGTTACATTACATAACACCAGTACTGTTACATTATATAACACCAGTACTGTTACATTATATAACACCAGTACTGTTACATTACATAGCACCAGTACTGTTACATTATATAACACCAGTACTGTTACATTATATAACACCAGTACTGTTACATTATATAACACAAGTACTGTTACATTATATAACACCAGTACTGTTACATTATATAACACCAGTACTGTTACATTACATAACACACCACTACTGTTACATTACATAACACACCACTACTGTTACATTACATAACACACCACTACTGTTACATTACATAACACCAGTACTGTTACATAACACCAGTACTGTTACATTATATAACACCAGTACTGTTACATTACATAACACACCACTACTGTTACATTACATAACACACCACTACTGTCACATTACATAACACCACTACTGTTACATTATATAACACAAGTACTGTTACATTATATAACACAAGTACTGTTACATTATATAACACCAGTACTGTTACATTATATAACACCAGTACTGTTACATTATATAACACCAGTACTGTTACATTATGTAACACCAGTACTGTTACATTATATAACACCAGTACTGTTACATTATGTAACACCAGTACTGTTACATTATATAACACCAGTACTGTTACATTATGTAACACCAGTACTGTTACATTATATAAGACATCACTACTGTTACATTACATAACACCAGTACTGTTACATATAATACCAGTACTGTTACATTATATAACACCAGTACTGTTACATTATGTAACACCAGTACTGTTACATATAACACCAGTACTGTTACATTATGTAACACCAGTACTGTTACATTATATAACACATCACTACTGTTACATTACATAACACCAGTACTGTTACATTATATAACACCAGTACTGTTACATTATATAACACAAGTACTGTTACATTATATAACACCAGTACTGTTACATTATATAACACCAGTACTGTTACATTACATAACACACCACTACTGTTACATTACATAACACACCACTACTGTTACATTACATAACACACCACTACTGTTACATTACATAACACACCACTACTGTTACATTACGTAACACCAGTACTGTTACATTACATAACACCAGTACTGTTACATTATATAACACCAGTACTGTTACATTACATAACACACCACTACTGTTACATTACATAACACACCACTACTGTTACATTACATAACACACCACTACTGTTACATTACATAACACCACTACTGTTACATTATATAACACAAGTACTGTTACATTATATAACACCAGTACTGTTACATTATATAACACCAGTACTGTTACATTATATAACACCAGTACTGTACATTATATAACACCAGTACTGTTACATTATATAACACAAGTACTGTTACATTATATAACACAAGTACTGTTACATTATATAACACCAGTACTGTTACATTATATAACACCACTACTGTTACATTATATAACACCAGTACTGTTACATTATATAACACCAGTACTGTTACATTATATAACACCACTACTGTTACATTACATAACACCACTACTGTTACATTATATAACACCAGTACTGTTACATTAAATAACACCAGTACTGTTACATTATATAACACCAGTACTGTTACATTATATAACACCAGTACTGTTACATTACATACACACCAGTACTGTTACATTATATAACACCACTACTGTTACATTACATAACACCACTACTGTTACATTATATAACACAAGTACTGTTACATTATATAACACAAGTACTGTTACATTATATAACACCAGTACTGTTACATTATATAACACCAGTACTGTTACATTATATAACACCAGTACTGTTACATTATATAACACCAGTACTGTTACATTATATAACACCAGTACTGTTACATTATGTAACACCAGTACTGTTACATTATATAACACCAGTACTGTTACATTATATAACACCAGTACTGTTACATTATATAAGACATCACTACTGTTACATTACATAACACCAGTACTGTTACATTATATAATACCAGTACTGTTACATTATATAACACCAGTGCTGTTACATTATGTAACACCAGTACTGTTACATATAACACCAGTACTGTTACATTATGTAACACCAGTACTGTTACATTATATAACACATCACTACTGTTACATTACATAACACCAGTACTGTTACATTATATAACACCAGTACTGTTACATTATATAACACAAGTACTGTTACATTATATAACACCAGTACTGTTACATTATATAACACCAGTACTGTTACATTACATAACACACCACTACTGTTACATTACATAACACACCACTACTGTTACATTACATAACACACCACTACTGTTACATTACATAACACACCACTACTGTTACATTACATAACACCAGTACTGTTACATTACATAACACCAGTACTGTTACATTATATAACACCAGTACTGTTACATTACATAACACACCACTACTGTTACATTACATAACACACCACTACTGTTACATTACATAACACACCACTACTGTTACATTATATAACACAAGTACTGTTACATTATATAACACAAGTACTGTTACATTATATAACACCAGTACTGTTACATTATATAACACCAGTACTGTTACATTATATAACACCAGTACTGTTACATTATATAACACCAGTACTGTTACATTATATAACACCAGTACTGTTACATTATATAACACAAGTACTGTTACATTATATAACACCAGTACTGTTACATTATATAACACCACTACTGTTACATTATATAACACCAGTACTGTTACATTATATAACACCAGTACTGTTACATTATATAACACCACTACTGTTACATTACATAACACCACTACTGTTACATTATATAACACAAGTACTGTTACATTATATAACACCAGTACTGTTACATTATATAACACCAGTACTGTTACATTATATAACACCAGTACTGTTACATTATATAACACCAGTACTGTTACATTATATAACACCAGTACTGTTACATTATATAACACCAGTACTGTTACATTATATAACACCAGTATTGTTACATTATATAACACCAGTACTGTTACATTATATAACACCAGTACTGTTACATTATATAACACCAGTACTGTTACATTATATAACACCAGTACTGTTACATTATATAACACCAGTACTGTTACATTATATAACACCAGTACTGTTACATTATATAACACAAGTACTGTTACATTATATAACACCAGTACTGTTACATTATATAACACCAGTACTGTTACATTATATAACACCAGTACTGTTACATTATATAACACCAGTACTGTTACATTATATAACACCAGTACTGTTACATTATATAACACCAGTACTGTTACATTATATAACACCAGTACTGTTACATTATATAACACCAGTACTGTTACATTATATAACACCAGTACTGTTACATTATATAACACCACAACTGTTACATTATATAACACCACTGATGTTACATTATATAACACCACTAATGTTACATTATATAACACCACTAATGTTACATTATATAACACCACTAATGTTACATTATATAACACCACTAATGTTACATTATATAACACCACTAATGTTACATTATATAACACCACTAATGTTACATTATATAACACCACTAATGTTACATTATATAACACCACTACTGTTACATTATATATCATACAACACACCACTACTGTTACAGCTTAATGTTACAAACGTTACAGACAATAATCTTAATAACGTTACAGACAATAATCTCTTCGTGCTATTTTTCGTTTAGGTGACTTGGAAAGCGAGAAGGAAAAATAAGGTTCAAAAGAGGAAGAGAAAGGGAGGAAGAGGAAGGACAAAGTTAAAATACAGAATTGAAAAGGGGGGAGAGGGCGAGGAGAAAGAGGGGGAGAGAGAGGGGAGAGGGAGAGAGAGGGGAGAGGGAGAGAGAGGGGGGAGAGAGAGGGGGAGAGAGAGAGAGAGAGAGAGAGAGAGAGAGAGAGAGAGAGAGAGAGAGAGAGAGAGAGAGAGAGAGAGAGAGAGAGAGAGAGAGAGAGAGAGAGAGAGAGAGAGAGAGAGAGAGAGAGAGAGAGAGAGAGCAGAGCCTTCAACATAGGAGGGATGTGGGTGGCCTTACTGTTATGTACAAGGCCAATATTGTCAAAATACCACACTTGGATCCACTTCGAGGACAGCGTGAAACAAGCTTTTATGCCACAAGACGGGCAGAAAGCAGCAACTTCACTCTGGCTGTACCCTTCTCCAGAACATCACTCCATCTGAGATCATACATACCCAGGATGACTCGAGTATGGAACACATTCGTACAGCATAATGATGTCAACGAGATAACGTCAGTTGATCAAATGAAAATGCTGGCCCACAGATGGCTCCAACTTCATCCTGTTCCCTACTTGTATGTCTCATAACAAAAAATGCTTTCAAATGAGCTGATGTAGGTAACAGCTCTTAGCTTGCCAATAAAGTTAGGAATCCTTAACCTGTAAATAGCTGTCAATAAAGCTAGGGATCCTTAACCTTGTCAAACCCTGTGTAAAAAAAAAAAAAAAAAAAAAAAAAGAGAGAGAGAGAGAGAGAGAGAGAGAGAGAGAGAGAGAGAGAGAAGGCTGTAGACCCAGACAAGTTGAGCCCAAGATTGCCGAGATGTGCAGACCAACTAGCAACACCTCTAACTCTCATCTTTCAGAACTGTCTAGTACAGTGTAAATGATCTTCTTTGTGCAAAGAGGCAAATGTAGTCCCTGTTCACACAAAAAAAAAAAAAGAGAAGAGCAGAAATCAGCAACTACAGACCAGTGTCACTCCTGTTAATCACTGACACGATCCTTGAGACAATAATCTCAAGACAAATGACAGTTTTTTTTTTTACCACCATTCACTACTTTGTGACCTTCAATATGGCTTCAGGAAAGGTTACTCGGCTGCTGATCTGTTAAACAGATCAGCACCAGGGCCTCTTAGCAAAACTTCAAGCACTGGAAATTGCAGGCTGTACGCTACGTCTCCACAGTGATTACCTTCATGGTAGATCTCTAAGGGTAGTTCTCTTAAGGGTAGTCCTATTGGGGCAAGTGTTCCACAAGGAAGTGTGGTGGGACCATTGTTATGCAATGTCTACTTCAATGACCTTCTTCATATCATCCCAGAATCCCATGCATATGCAGACGACTCTACTCTGACATTCACTTATCCAAGAGAAGAAATGCCAGCTGGTCTAAGCTACATCAATCACCAACTAAGAACTATATCAGCTTGGGAAAACCGATGGCAAGTAACATTTGGACCTGAGAAAACACAAATGATGATGATCTCTAAGCACCATGATGGTAATGCCGGAGCAGTAGTAAGTATGAATGGGAGTGTGTTGGTACCTGGGGAGAAGTTGATATCCTTGGGGTGAAATCTGACTCCAAATTGACTATGAAGAACCACATTGTAAATCTTGCAAACAAGGCAGCCAGGAAGCTTACAGCACTTCGACGTATCTCGCATCTGCTTGACAGTAGGGGTTGCAAGATTCTGTATGATGCACAAGTACACTCACACCTTGAGTATGCTCCACATTCTTGGTTTGCCTGCCCCCCTCTCATCTGCGACTGCTTGTCAGAGAACAGAACAGAGCAAGACGTCTCATCTCTCGCCTGGACCCATCCTGGATATATCTGTCATTTCAGCAGAGTCTTCAACACAGGAGGGATGTGGGTGGACTTACTGTTATGTACAAGGCCAATATTGTCAAAGTACCACACTTGGCTTCACTTCGAGGACAGCGAGAAGCAAGCTTCTATACCACAAGACGGGCAGCAACTGCACTCTGGCTGCACACTTCTCCAGAACATCACTACATATGAGATCATTTATCCCAAGGATGACTCGAGTATGGAACACATTCGTACGGCATTATGATGTCAACGATATAAAGTCAGTTAATCAAATGAAAATGCTGGCCCACAGATAACTTCAACTTCATCCTGTTCCCTACTTGAATGTTTCATAACAACAAAATTGCTTTCAAATGAGATGATGTAGGTAACAACTCTTAGGTTGTCAATAAATTTAGGAATCCTTTACCCAACCTTGTCAAACCGTTTAAAAAAAAAGGGAGGGGGAGAGAGGGAGAGGGAGACAGGGGAGGGGGAGAGAGGGAGGGAGAGAGGGCGAGAGAGAGAGAGAGAGAGAGAGAGAGAGAGAGAGAGAGAGAGAGAGAGAGAGAGAGAGAGAGAGAGAATGATTCACAAGTCAAAACCAGTATGAAAGAACACACAACGGAAGAAGATACACATGGTAGAACAAAGTTAATAATGAACCAGGAACACTTACAACGTTCCTAATGAAATAAGAATAGAATTAATAAAGCACTAAGAACAATCTAAATACAATAACAATGTTAATAAGTGAGCTACAATAAGAAAATAATCAAGAATTTACAAGAAGATGATGGTGTAAAACAGGTTTGAGAGTTTACTAGTTCCTTCAAGCAACAAACTGCCACCAGTTTACTAGTTCCTTCAAGCAACAAACTGCCACCAGTTTACTAGTTCCTTCAAGCAACAAACTGCCACCAGTTTACTAGTTCCTTCAAGCAACAAACTGCCACCCGTTTACTAGTTCCTTCAAGCAACAAACTGCCACCCGTTTACTAGTTCCTTCAAGCAACAAACTGCCACCCGTTTACTAGTTCCTTCAAGCAACAAACTGCCACCCGTTTACTAGTTCCTTCAAGCAACAAACTGCCACCCGTTTACTAGTTCCTTCAAGCAACAAACTGCCACCCGTTTACTAGTTCCTTCAAGCAACAAACTGCCACCCGTTTACTAGTTCCTTCAAGCAACAAACTGCCACCCGTTTACTAGTTCCTTCAAGCAACAAACTGCCACCCGTTTACTAGTTCCTTCAAGCAACAAACTGCCACCAGTTTACTAGTTCCTTCAAGCAACAAACTGCCACCAGTTTACTAGTTCCTTCAAGCAACAAACTGCCACCAGTTTACTAGTTCCTTCAAGCAACAAACTGCCACCAGTTTACTAGTTCCTTCAAGCAACAAACTGCCACCAGTTTACTAGTTCCTTCAAGCAACAAACTGCCACCAGTTTACTAGTTCCTTCAAGCAACAAACTGCCACCAGTTTACTAGTTCCTTCAAGCAACAAACTGCCACCAGTTTACTAGTTCCTTCAAGCAACAAACTGCCACCAGT
This sequence comes from Cherax quadricarinatus, assembly GCF_038502225.1. NCBI lineage: Eukaryota > Metazoa > Arthropoda > Malacostraca > Decapoda > Parastacidae > Cherax > Cherax quadricarinatus. The sequence goes on from NC_091372.1 coordinate 5,648,808, forward strand.
TTACTAGTTCCTTCAAGCAACAAACTGCCACCAGTTTACTAGTTCCTTCAAGCAACAAACTGCCACCAGTTTACTAGTTCCTTCAAGCAACAAACTGCCACCAGTTTACTAGTTCCTTCAAGCAACAAACTGCCACCAGTTTACTAGTTCCTTCAAGCAACAAACTGCCACCAGTTTACTAGTTCCTTCAAGCAACAAACTGCCACCAGTTTACTAGTTCCTTCAAGCAACAAACTGCCACCAGTTTACTAGTTCCTTCAAGCAACAAACTGCCACCAGTTTACTAGTTCCTTCAAGCAACAAACTGCCACCAGTTTACTAGTTCCTTCAAGCAACAAACTGCCACCAGTTTACTAGTTCCTTCAAGCAACAAACTGCCACCAGTTTACTAGTTCCTTCAAGCAACAAACTGCCACCAGTTTACTAGTTCCTTCAAGCAACAAACTGCCACCAGTTTACTAGTTCCTTCAAGCAACAAACTGCCACCAGTTTACTAGTTCCTTCAAGCAACAAACTGCCACCAGTTTACTAGTTCCTTCAAGCAACAAACTGCCACCAGTTTACTAGTTCCAGTTTACTAGTTCCTTCAAGCAACAAACTGCCACCAGTTTACTAGTTCCTTCAAACAAACTGCCACCAGTTTACTAGTTCCTTCAAGCAACAAACTGCCACCAGTTTACTAGTTCCTTCAAGCAACAAACTGCCATCAGTTTACTAGTTCCTTCAAGCAACAAACTGCCACCAGTTTACTAGTTCCTTCAAGCAACAAACTGCCACCAGTTTACTAGTTCCTTCAAGCAACAAACTGCCACCAGTTTACTAGTTCCTTCAAGCAACAAACTGCCACCAGTTTACTAGTTCCTTCAAGCAACAAACTGCCACCAGTTTACTAGTTCCTTCAAGCAACAAACTGCCACCAGTTTACTAGTTCCCTCAAGCAACAAACTGCCACCAGTTTACTAGTTCCTTCAAGCAACAAACTGCCATCAGTTTACTAGTTCCTTCAAGCAACAAACTGCCACCAGTTTACTAGTTCCTTCAAGCAACAAACTGCCACCAGTTTACTAGTTCCTTCAAGCAACAAACTGCCACCAGTTTACTAGTTCCCTCAAGCAACAAACTGCCACCAACAACACCAGCTTACTAGTTCCTTCAAGCAGTCAACTGCCACCAGCAACACCAGCTTACTAGTTCCTTCAAGCAGTCAACTGCCACCAGCAACACCAGCTTACTAGTTCCTTCAAGCAGTCAACTGCTATCAGCAACACCAGCTTACTAGTTCCTTCAAGCAGTCAACTGCCACCAGCAACACCAGCTTAGTTCCTTCAAGCAACCAACTTTGCCACCAGCACCAATACCAACACCAGCAACCGCAGCAACAACAGCACCAGCAGCAATACCAACACCAGCAACCGCAGCAACAACAGCACCAGCAGCAATACCAACACCAGCAACCGCAGCAACAACAGCACCAGCAGCAATACCAACACCAGCAACCGCAGCAACAACAGCACCAGCAGCAATACCAACACCAGCAACCGCAGCAACAACAGCACCAGTAACAGCAGTACCAGTGACACGTGTAACAGCAGTACCAGTGACACGTGTACACAACTGAATCTTTACCGTAACTACTCGCCCACCCACTGCCTTACAATAATTAATAATAATCTTTATTTCTACATGATACAAATTATACAGACATAGTTGACATCAATGACATACTATATAGAAAGCTCCTGGTTACGTGGAACATTTCTGGTAAGCTTGGAGGCGACCCACAACAGTCAAGTAACACTCAGGTACCTGTTTACTGCTAGGTGAACAGTGACAGCAGGTGTCTTAAGAAAATACGCCCAATGTTTCCACCCGTACCTGGGATCGAACCACGGACCTCAATGTGTGAGCTACCAATCCAGCTACGGGACACGTCTCGTTTTTGTGTTGACATATTTACAATACAAATCTATAAATTCTAAATCAAACAAAACAACATTTAAAATAGGATATTAACGAAAAAATTAATATTTTTATATACAATGAATAAACTTTATACGTTTTTATAGGTTTATGAATTAATCTAAAAAAATGTGTGTAAGGTTACAGTTTGAGTTCAGAAAGTGAGGTTGGCATTCTGTGCTGTAGTACCAACAGCCTACTTGATCAGGCTCTTGGTCAGGGCCTGGGACCGGGCAGCCAGGGTGCTGACCGCCCCCTCTCCTCTCCTCGTAACAGTCTTCAAATATGTTGGAATGACGTACAAAGGGACCAAGACTTTCCAACGTCCTCCCTTCATATACAAGGGGATTATCAACACATCTCTGAAAGTCTTCAAGAGATAACTCGTCAAGTTCCTTAAGTTAGTTCCTGATCAGGCAGGCTGTAATGCATACGTTGGACTTCGTGCGGCTAGAACCGGCAGTCTGAGTGATCAGGCCATCCACTGGGAGCCTGGTCTGGGAGCGAGCAGCGGGGGAGGTGACCCCTCCAAGACGCCAAGATGTACACAGACTAACTGGTAAGTCTCAAAGTCAGTGTTTTCAACACTGACATACTACACATACCGTGAAAGATCTGCTTTGCACACTACCACAGCTGTACATGAATGGTACACAATACCAACAAGATCAAGAATTCGATACATGTCCAACATCTGGGTTTCTTTATTTATAAACGTTTCGTCATTCAGTGGCTTTATCAATACAAATTCAAGGACATAATGTGAAGACTGTTGAACTATATACAAAAGGTGAGGTAATCAGTCCCTCAGCTTGGAGTTGGTGAAAAATATTATGGTCTTGAAGAATCTCAAGAACAGGTTATAGAAGACGATCATGACAGCTTATTAAGGCTTCCAGGTGTGTGTGTGTGTGTGTATGCACGCACGCACGCACACACACACACACACACACATACACACCTATTTGTGATTGCAGGGGTCGAGTCGTAGCCCTGAGTGGCTCCTGGTCACTCAGGTGATCGGGTACTGACTTCAGGTATCTGTCCAGCTCCCTCTTGAAGGCAGCCAGGAATCTATTGGCAATTCCCATTATGGCTGGTGGAAGGCTGTTGAACAGTCTTGGGCCCCAGACACTTGTGTTTTCTCTTAGTGTACTAATGGCTCCCCTACTTTTCATTGGGGGAATATTGCACCGTCTTTTGCTTTCATAGGGAATGAGTTGTGTGTGAAGATTTCGGACCAGTCCCTCCAGGAGCTTCCAGGTGCAGATTATGATGTATCTCTCTCGCCTGCGCTCCAGTGAGTACATGTCAAGTGCTTCCAGGTGTTTAACGGAACTTATATGTGCAGGAAAGATTCCCTGTACATTTTCTAAATCTTCAATTTCACCTGCCTTGAATGGGGATGTTAGTGTACAGCGGTAATCCAGACTAGAGAGAACAAGTGATTTAAAAAGGATCATCATTGACTTGGAATCTCTTGTCTTGAATGTTCTCATTATCAATCCTATCATTTTCTTAGCAGATGTGATAGTGACACTGTTGTGATCCGTAAAGATGAGATCTGACATTAACACTCCCAAGTCCTTCACATTACTTTTCCGCTCTATTATGTGATCCGAGTTTGTAGTATACTCAGTTCTAGTTATATTTCCTCCAGTTTTACATAACGGAGTAGTTGGAATTTGTCTTCATTGATCATATCGTTCTCTGTTGCCCATTGGAAAACTTGGTTTATATCTTCTTGAAGATTTACCATGTCCTCAATGGACGACACTCTCATGCAGATCCTAGTATCGTCTGCAAAGGATGATACTATAAGGATGAGGAACAGGATGGGGGTGAGTACTGTGCCTTGGGAAACAACTTTTCACTATGGCAGCCTTCAATTTAACTCTGTGTTCGATTGGTTAGGAAGTTGAAGATCCATCTGCCCACTTTGCCAGTTATTCCTTTAGCACGTATTCTGTGCGCTACAACACCATGCTCGCACTTGTCAAAGATTTTAAATAGGAGAGTATTTTTTTGAAGGGTTTGAATTAATTTTCCTGGAGGTAGTTTTGTTCTCTCTCCTAACCTTTGTATAATATTTTCAATTATAGATTTGTGCTTTATATTTCTTTTAAAGTAACTCATTTACTACTTGAAAAATTCTGGATATTTACTGCTTCTCCATCATAATCATAACAGAAATAAATTTTAATAATAATAATAATAATAATAATAATAATAATAATAATAATAATAATAATAATAAGGGTTCTGGATGAGCATATCAGATGAATATTTAGCTGTAGCTATAGTGAAAGACATATCAGATGATTATTTAGCTGTAGCTACAGTGCAAGTAAGAGATCAGTAGAGTACAAGGAAAATATCATCAATGTGTAAGAGAGAGGTGAAAAATGAATCAATTACATGCGGAGGGGGACGCGAAGAGGAATTAAGTACATTTAAGAATGTCGTGTTAATGGTATGTGTTGAGAAGTTTGTTGGTACAGGAGGGTGGATGTGAGTGGGGAGGGAAGAAGTTGGTGGAATAATGAGGTGCACACAGTGGTGGAGAAGTTACCAAATGAAAGATTTTTTTACAAAGTAGAGGTGATATACAGGAGACAGAGTACAGTATAGGGAGAGTAAAAGAGAGATTAAAAGTGCTGAGGGAGTATGTGAGGTTTTTATCGACAAATTTTGATGAGAATAAGAAAAAGTTTGAAGCAAGATTAATAAGTTGAGAAAGATTAAAGAACAAATAACTTTAGCAGTTAGAAACAAAAGAAGGGAGACATTAGATGGAGAGGTAGAGTAACTGGGAAGATGGAGTGAATATTTTGAGTTGTTAAATGTTGATGGAAGAGAAGGAAGCAATGATTTTGTAGAGGACAGAGTCAGAGGTAAGTGTGGAGGAGGTGGATGGAGCGGTGGGTAGAATGAATGGGAGTAGAGCAGCTGGGATAGACAGCATCAAGACAAATGTTTGAAACAGGTTTTGGAGTGAGTGTATTTGTTCAGTATATGCATGAAAGGGGAGGGAGCAGCTAGGGATTGGCAGTGTGTGCGCGTAGTTCCTTAGGGGATAAAGAGAGTATAAAGGGGATAAAAGACAGTACAAGAATTAGACGGGAATAAGCCTGTTAAATATACCCGGTAAAATGTATAGTAGATTTATTATTGAAAAAAATTAAGAGTAAGACGAAATGTAGGACTGGAGAAGACAAGGATAATTTAGGAAGAGAAGCGGATGTGTGCACTGTTTATATTCAACCATAAAACACAATAATATTTAGATAAAGTTAAGGATTTTTTTTGTTGTATTTATACATTTAGAAAATTCATATGATAGGGTGGATAGGAAAGCAACATGGAAGATGTAATGCTATGAGAAAGGTGGTAAGTTATTAAAAGTAGTCAAGAATTTTTTATGGAGAGAATGAGGCCCTGTTTAGAGTACGTAGGGAAGATTTTCCAGTAAAAGTAGGACTTAGATAGGGATGTGTGGTCACCATGGTTGTTTAAAACAGTTATAGCCGGAGTTATAAAAAAAGTAAACTCTAGGGTGTTGGGGAGAAGTGTGGGAGTGAGAGATTTAAAGTGTTTAATACAATGTGTGAGTTGTCACAGTTGCTTTCTGCCTAAGACACAACTCTTTGGGGGGATGGGGGGGGAGATTCTGAAGAGAAGCTGGAAAAGCTGATGAAGAAATTTTAGAGGATATATAATAGAAGGAAATTCAAAGTGAACATAGGAAAGACATAGGTGATGGAAAACAAAATCTATGAAGCGAAAGACTAGATATCAAATTTGAGGAAGGTATCATGGAGGAAGTAAATATTTTAAGATATCTGGAAGTAGACTTGTCAGTGGATGGGTCTATGAACCACAGAACTGACGAGGGGAAAAAGGCGAGTGGCTCATCGAGGCATGCGGACACAACCTTCTCCATGGAAGCAAAAGGGAAAATATCAGTCTAGTGGCACTAACACAGTTATATGGGGGTCAAAAATTTGGTTTTAAAATTTGCAGCAAGGAGGAGGCTGGAAGCAGTGTAGTAGTAGTGTTCGAGGGTAATGAATGGTGTGAATATTTTGCACAGAATTCCTAGCTTAGGGATTACGTGTGGCAGTAGAAAAAAAAATATTATTCAGATGGCTGATGAAAGGATGTTGAGGTGGTTTGAACATTTAGAGAAGACAGAGAAAAAGGATAGCTAAGAGTGTGTATAAGTCTAGTGTGAAGGGAAGGGGGGGGTAGGGATCATTCCAGGAAAGGTTGGGGAGAGAGGGTAAAGGGGGTTTAAAATGGTAGTGGCTTGAACACCCTACAGGCTTGTCTGAGTGTGTTAGGTACAAGTAGTTATGACTTAACTTGCTGCTGGGGTGTAAGCGAAACAACATTTGTGAAGTGATTCATGCAAGGTAGTTAGCCGGACTGCAGGAGGGAAGTAGAGTGCCTGTACTCGGTAGAGCTGGAGATGTAGTAGTTCCCAGGATCATCTGAGTTGTGATGTTAGCGCACTCGTGGCAAGACAGCACTCGAATGAGTGATGGTGCTGTGTTTTTTCTCTTTTTTATTGGGGGGGGGGAGCCCTTCCTCAGTGGGAGACAGCCGGTGTTAATAATATCCAGACATGAAAATAACCACAATGAAGCACCATTTTTGCATTACCATTAATTCCTTACCACTTGTGAAACAATTCAGTATAACACAAATGGGGAAAGTATTTTACCAGGTGGGAGCCACTAAGTGAAGGCAGTACTTGACTAAATGGGAATGACTCAAGAACTGGGAACAGTACTGCTGACTAGTTGGGAATGATTAAAGTGGGAGCAGTACTATTGACCAGTTGGGAATGATTAAAGTGGGAGCAGTAGTGTTGACTAGTTGGAAGTACGTACTGTTAAGCAGGTGACAGCAACTCGAGAAAGTCGCTACTTCAAAAAAACCACAACAATGGACGGAGAAGACTCAAAAGGGAGATTATAGCAAGTACTTCTTGACGTGGAGTTTTTAACACCCCACAAACCCTACCCACCCAACACCCCGTCCTAACCCACTACCGTAGCCACCCAACACCCCGTCCTAACCCACTACCGTAGCCACCCAACACCCCGTCCTAACCCACTACCATAACTACCCAACACCCCGTCCTAACCCACTACCGTAGCCACCCAACACCCCGTCCTAACCCACTGCCGTAGCCACCCAACACCCCGTCCTAACCCACTACCGTAGCCACCCAACACCCCGTCCTAACCCACTGCCGTAGCCACCCAACACCCCGTCCTAACCCACTACCATAACTACCCAACACCCCGTCCTAACCCACTACCGTAGCCACCCAACACCCCGTCCTAACCCACTACCTACTACCCAACACCCCGTCCTAACCCACTACCGTAGCCACCCAACACCCCGTCCTAACCCACTGCCGTAGCCACCCAACACCCCGTCCTAACCCACTACCGTAGCCACCCAACACCCCGTCCTAACCCACTGCCGTAGCCACCCAACACCCCGTCCTAACCCACTACCATAACTACCCAACACCCCGTCCTAACCCACTACCGTAGCCACCCAACACCCCGTCCTAACCCACTGCCGTAGCCACCCAACACCCCGTCCTAACCCACTACCGTAGCCACCCAACACCCCGTCCTAACCCACTACCGTAGCCACCCAACACCCCGTCCTAACCCACTACCGTAGCCACCCAACACCCCGTCCTAACCCACTACCGTAGCCACCCAACACCCCGTCCTAACCCACTACCGTAGCCACCCAACACCCCGTCCTAACCCACTACCATAACTACCCAACACCCCGTCCTAACCCACTACCGTAGCCACCCAACACCCCGTCCTAACCCACTACCGTAGCCACCCAACACCCCGTCCTAACCCACTACCGTAGCCACCCAACACCCCGTCCTAACCCACTACCGTAGCCACCCAACACCCCATCCTAACCCACTACCGTAGCCACCCAACACCCCGTCCTAACCCACTGCCGTAGCCACCCAACACCCCGTCCTAACCCACTACCGTAGCCACCCAACACCCCGTCCTAACCCACTACCATAACTACCCAACACCCCGTCCTAACCCACACCCATAGCCACCCAACACCCCGTCCTAACCCACTACCGTAGCCACCCAACACCCCGTCCTAACCTACTACCATATCCACCCAACACCCCGTCCTAACCCACTACCATACCCACCCAACACCCCGTCCTAACCCACTACCGTAGCCACCCAACACCCCGTCCTAACCCACTACCATACCGACCCAACACCCCGTCCTAACCCACTACCATAGCCACCCAACACCCCGTCCTAACCCACTACCGTAGCCACCCAACACCCCGTCCTAACCTACTACCGTAGCCACCCAACACCCCGTCCTAACCCACTACCATACCCACCCAACACCCCGTCCTAACCCACTACCATAGCCACCCAACACCCCGTCCTAACCCACTACCGTAGCCACCCAACACCCCGTCCTAACTTACTACCGTAGCCACCCAACACCCCGTCCTAACCTACTACCATATCCACCCAACACCCCGTCCTAACCCACTACCATACCCACCCAACACCCCGTCCTAACCCACTACCGTAGCCACCCAACACCCCGTCCTAACCCACTACCATACCGACCCAACACCCCGTCCTAACCCACTACCATAGCCACCCAACACCCCGTCCTAACCCACTACCGTAGCCACCCAACACCCCGTCCTAACCTACTACCGTAGCCACCCAACACCCCGTCCTAACCCACTACCATACCCACCCAACACCCCGTCCTAACCCACTACCATAGCCACCCAACACCCCGTCCTAACCCACTACCGTAGCCACCCAACACCCCGTCCTAACCTACTACCGTAGCCACCCAACACCCCGTCCTAACCCACTACCGTAGCCACCCAACACCCCGTCCTAACCCACTACCATATCCACCCAACACCCCGTCCTAACCCACTACCGTAGCCACCCAACACCCCGTCCTAACCCACTACCGTATCCACCCAACACCCCGTCCTAACCCACTACCACATCCACCCAACACCCCGTCCTAACCCACTACCGTAGCCACCCAACACCCCGTCCTAACCCACTACCGTATCCACCCAACACCCCGTCCTAACCCACTACCATATCCACCCAACACCCCGTCCTAACCCACTACCATATCCACCCAACACCCCGTCCTAACCCACTACCGTAGCCACCCAACACCCCGTCCTAACCCACTACCGTATCCACCCAACACCCCGTCCTAACCCACTACCGTAGCCACCCAACACCTCGTCCTAACCCACTACCGTAGCCACCCAACACCCCGTCCTAACCTACTACCGTAGCCACCCAACACCCCGTCCTAACCCACTACCGTAGCCACCCAACACCCCGTCCTAACCCACTACCCTATCCACCCAACACCCCGTCCTAACCCACTACCGTAGCCACCCAACACCCCGTCCTAACCCACTACCGTATCCACCCAACACCCCGTCCTAACCCACTACCATATCCACCCAACACCCCGTCCTAACCCACTACCGTATCCACCCAACACCCCGTCCTAACCCACTACCGTAGCCACCCAACACCCCGTCCTAACCCACTACCATATCCACCCAACACCCCGTCCTAACCCACTACCGTAGCCACCCAACACCCCGTCCTAACCCACTACCGTAGCCACCCAACACCCCGTCCTAACCCACTACCGTAGCCACCCAACACCCCGTCCTAACCCACTACCGTAGCCACCCAACACCCCGTCCTAACCCACTACCATATCCACCCAACACCCCGTCCTAACCCACTACCATATCCACCCAACACCCCGTCCTAACCCACTACCATATCCACCCAACACCCCGTCCTAACCCACTACCATATCCACCCAACACCCCGACCCCGTCCTAACCCACTACCATATCCACCCAACACCCCGTCCTAACCCACTACCATATCCACCCAACACCCCGTCCCAACCCAGTACCTCACCAATGGTACAAAATTCTCTCTATGAAATAAATAATACACTAAGGGATAAATAACTCAGTGTAAAGGAACAATAACCTTGAACATCCTGCCTTCATATATACAAGGAATTTTGAAGAGAACTCTGGCTGTCTTCATGACGGAACTTAAGTTTTTGAAAAAAGAGAGTTCCTGATTAGCAGAGTTAAAGGGGTCCTGATGGTGAAGTACATATTGCTAACACCAATAGCCTGACTGATCAAACCAGCAACCAGGAGGCCTGGTCATGACAGGGCCGCGGGAGTGGTGACCCCCGATAGAACGCAGCATACGATACCCAGAATCCTCAAATAACACGAAAAGAACACATGAAAGATCTGGGAGTAACTGAGGGGACAGATAATGGGAACTTTTAAAAAAGGAGAAATATTGCCAATGGTAACACTACTGAAATAGCTTGTGCTCTCCAGTTTAAAATATTGTTCACTGGTGACGCCCCCATTTACAGCAGGTGAGATAACACAGCTGGAACACATAGAACATTTACACCTCTCACTGAGCCAGTACAACATTTAAATTACTGGGAACGCCTAAAAGTTCTAAATATGTGCTCACTGGAGTGAACGAGAGACATGATAATGTATATATGGAAAGTACTTGAGGGCTCTGTCCCAAATGTGCACACTGTCATAACATAGTGGAGTGAGAGATGTGAGAGGAAATGTAAAATAAAACTATTGAAAAAAGCAAGGGCGCTGTGGGCGCAATAAGAGAACATTGTATGAACATCCGTGTTCCCAGACTATTCAACCTTTTACAAGAAGATATGAGAAACGCTGCCGAATCAAGTGCATTAGTTTTCATGAGGAAACTGAACAACGATTTCCACCAGCAGCAACAGCCTAGTTGACCAGGCAAGCACTTGGCAAACTTTCGAAACTCATCAATGGTATATCAACATCTTGGATGATCAGGCCATCCCAAGAGATATCTGGTCTGAGACCAGGCCGCGGGAGCACTGAACCCTGAAGCCTACCCCAGCAGACTGTCAACAAGAAGGTAAACATCACACACAACATCCAGGTGGTGTTGTGGTTCTCTCAAGCGAGCGTGGAAGGAAGCCTGTTAAATATTTCTGATAAGATTAACATTGTTTTCGATACCTTTGATGAGTTTTGAGAGTCTTTCTACTCCCGGAGCCCTGGAGTTTATATTCAGGCAAAATTTAGGAGATCTGGTCTGAAACGAAGTGATGATCTTTCAGCCATTACCATAATCAACAGCCCCTTACCTACACTCACTGATACGTGGCTGCAGGAGTCGAGTTTTAGCTCCTGGCCCTGCCTCTCAACTTGCCGTTCGACAGATTAATTCCTGACTAGCCTCGTGGGCCCTGTCATGATTGCTCTTAAAGTTATGTAAGAAGCCTGCCACCACCACACCTTCGTTCAAGACATCAGCACCTTACTTGTCTTAGACACCAAACTAACCTAGCGCAGCTCCTGGAACATACTTCCTCTATGGATCACTGACCAACGAGAACATGGAAGAAGGTATTCAAATTTATATAGTAGTGAGACCAAAATGCCATCGTCCTATGATGTAATTACAAATTATAGACTCTCACGCAGACGTAGGGAAAAAACGACGAGGGTGGAATTTGTTCGTCAGGACAGGTAAATGTCTTGTGTCACAGATTTGTACCACAGGATGACCCGTCCAGCGATTAGGTAACTGCTAGTGTACCAAGACTGAGTATCACACATTAAACAACCACTGAAGAGCCGGTGCTACATACCCGTACTTAAATATCCGCTAGTTTACCCGAGTTAGGTTTTCTAGCCCACTTAAGAGTCCTAGGTAGGATACTAGTAGTTACCTCTAACTCAGGCAGGAGATGAAGGTAGGTAGGTAGGAAGGGAGAAAAAGCGTACGTGTGTCTCTGGCAAGCGTGGGCAGGATGTCCCATTAACTACACAAGAGTTTCAGCTGGTCCGGCCAGGTGGGTGGTGATGCTGGTGTCTTGACCTTGGTGCCACCAAAATAATACATCTACCCACCTTCCCCCCCACGTTACTAGTCGCCTGCTGTTGTGTATGTCCAGTCCCTCCCTCCCTATCTAGCCTTCCCCATACCTCACATAGTTGAAGGCATCGTCAGAAAAGGTAATTCACAATTGATGGTAACTCCAGCTCTGATGAAAGGAATTTTTGAAGCTGCAGTAGGTGTTGTAACATTAATGGAATACCTGACTACATCAACACTGCCTTGCTGTGTGATGAAATACCACAGAGAAACATAACTAGCTTGTTTCCACTATGTAACACTTATATAGAATACTAAAGCAGCACATTACTGATGTATCCATTTTTTTCTAAATAAATCCATCCTCAACACCCAGTCCTCCCCATTCCCTACCTGGTCTATACCCAGTCCTCCCCATTCCCTACCTGGTCTATACCCAGTCCTCCCCATTCCCTACATGGTCTATACCCAGTCCTCCCCATTCCCTACCTGATCTATACCCTCACCTGACTGACAAGGCAGACAGAAGGCCTGGTCTACACCAACACCTGACTGACAAGACAGAAGGCCTAGTCTACACCAACACCTGACTGACAAGACAGAAGGCCTGGTCTACACCCAGGCCTGGTCTGAGCCAGGTTACACTGCAGATAATCCCTGACCCCCTCACCATGGAGATGGTATTCAGTTATTACCAGAACTCTCACCCGACTCGCCTACCAGTCAACCCAGTCATTCAACATGACGAATACCTATAACTACAACTACTAGCTTCCACAACAACACTCTACAACCACTCCATAATCAAGATTTATATTATTACCTATTAATAAATAAGATCCTATGTATGTCACTGATGTCAGCTATGGTCTGTATACCTTCTACATGCACTTGTAGAAATAAAGACACTATTATTATTATTATTAAAGTGTCATCACATCACAGTGTTTGAGCAGCTGGTACGTGATGCACTTCATCTCACACACTGAGTGCCGGGGATCGATCCCCGGTACGGCTGGAAACATTAGGACGTTTTCCATAAGACGACTGCTGTCTTTGTTCACCCATCAGTAAAATAGGTACCTGAGTGTTAGTGGACTGGTGTGGGTCGCATCCTGGGACAAAACTGACCTAATTTGCGGGAAATACTCAACATAACAAGTGAATTTCTATATAGCAGTATGTTATTGATGTCAGCTATGGTCTGCATACCTTATACATGCAGAAATAAAGATTAATATTATTATCAAGCAGGGCACCTGGGGTGTGACCTGGACGCGGTAATGTGCTACCTTCACAGGTACCTCACAGGTCAGTATGATAACCAGGCAAGAGAGTTACAAGTACAGACGGGTCCCACTATACAGCAGGTCAGGTTCCGGGCTACTGCTGTACACGGAAAGTCGCTGTAAATTGAAAAATAACATTTTTACTTTCAAATGCATATAAAAGTCTGATAGCATATTTACACTATCATATATTAAGTGAGTAATAGTGCTAGGCTTAAAAAATGCATATACAATACACACTTATAATATTTTCGTAAGTGAATATATTCACTTTAGAAAATCTAAAAAATGAAGAATGGGTATAAATTAAAACCGCTGTAAAGTGAAGCGCTGTAAAGTGGGGCCCGCCTGTAATTACAATATCCAATATTAGAAGTAAGATAGTAACATAACATCTGGGACCTTGATCACAGAAGTAATCAAGGTCCCAGGACAGAAACGTTTTCTAATAACTATATCGTAATTTTTGCTGGTGTGTCTTTCTAAACCAGGTTTGTTGGTAATCTTTCTTATGAAGGGAGGGTGTTGAAGAGTCGCGGTCCCCTAACATTTACAGAGTTCCCTCTCTCAGTGTGCTCATCGCTCCTCTGCTTTCAACTGCATGTATCCTGCACCGTCTGCTAAGCCTCTTGTGTCCTTCAGTAGTAATTTCGGTGTGCAGGTTTGGAGCCAGTTCATAAAGACACAAATGTATTTAATACGATTCTTTACTAACAACGTTTCGCCCACATATTGGGCTTTATTATCGCTAATTAGCATACCAAATAACCTCAACCAGAACAACGGCTTCTGCAACACAGATGATCGTTGTATTTCAGTGGTATTCATTATCGATAAAATAATGAATTATACACGTGTGCAACATTTGGATATCTTTAATTGTAGATGTTTCGCCCTCCAGTGACTCTTATCATTACAACAAATGGACATATGAAGAATGTACAAATATATACAACAAACAGTGGAAAATAAGGGACTCATTATCTCATCTTTCACTGTCTGCTGTATATTAATGATGCCACTGGAAGGCGAAACGCTGCAATTAAAGATACCCAGATGTTTCACATCGTGTCTAATTCATCATCTAGATCGTTATCCCGCACAGCAACAGGTCATAACAGGGAGGAACATTACATCTGACCCAAGCTAGGCAAGTCCTCCTCGAATCCGACTTCCTCTCAACCGTATATCTGTCCAACCTGTCAGCTCCATGGAGCTGAACTCTTCTCCAGGCTGAGGGACTGACCACCTCAAATGCTTTTTCTCCAAGGTTGATGGACTGATTACATCATCTTTATTTCATTACTATTGCTCCCTTTGCATCTGACTGAAGAAGGCTAGTGTGTAGGCGAAACGTTTCATGAATTAATGTTGGTAGAATTATCGACAATATGTAAAGTAAAAGGATACAAGTGCAACTAATGTGACATTTTACTGTGGCAACGTTTCGCTCTCCAGGAGCTTTATCAAGACGTTTCGTCAATAAAGATACCCAACTGCATATATGTGTATTAAATCTTGAAGGTGTCATTAGTCTGCCCAAGAAGTCAGCCACAACACGCCTCACCTGACTCCTCGCGTCACTAAGCTCACTATATATACACACATCCTCTCGGGGAAGATCTTTCTAAGACTTGATAAAATCAAGAACTGGACACGTGTGCAACATCCTGGTATCTTTATTTGTAGACGTTTCGACATCCAGTCGCTTTATCAGTACGAATAAAAATGCGATAAATGGTTTGAAAACCGACTGAACACATCGATACCGGAGTGAGGGACTGATTACCTCAAACTCCTCCTCTCTCTATACCCTTCTCTGTATTGGACTGATGAAGCCAGTGTGGAGAAACGTTTCCTCAATAAAGATTCCCATTTTACGTGTCTTTTTCTACATCTTCATCTTGTCGTACTGTATATCAGTCATGTGCAAGACCTGAGAAAGCTCACAGTGTGGGCGATACGTCGCCAATAAAGCACCACATTATACTGTATACGAGTCTTCATCCAAGAATAAATATTTCCTGGATATAATAAGGCTAAATATTACCGGATTTTTAATAAGATTAAATATTACCTGACTGAGGGACTGACCGCCTCATAACTATGTCTTCAAGGTTGATTGACTGATTACATCGTCTTCACATCTCTACTGCTTTTGCTGCCTCCTCTGTATTCGACTGAAGAAGCCTACTGCGTAGGCGAAACGTTTCGTAATAAAGATACCTAACTGTCGGATATGTGTGTGTGTCGGATATCTGCGTGTGTGTGTGTGTGTGTGTACTCACCTAGTTGTGGTTGCAGGGGTTGAGTCATAGCTCCTGGCCCCACCTCTTCACTGGTCGCTACTGGATCACTCTTCCCGCTCCATTAGCTTTATCATACCTCTTCTTAAAGCTATATATAGATCCTGCCTCCACTACATCACTTCCTAGACTATTTCACTTCCCGACAACTCTGTGGCTGAAAGTTGACACTTGTGTCAACCACTGTGCTCTAAACACCACCTCCAAGGCTGAGGGACTGATTACCTCATCTTTTGTATATAGTTCTTCTGATTTCTTATTATGTCCAAGAATCTGTATTGATAAAGCCACTGGATGGCGAAACGTCTACAATAAAGATATCCAGATGTTGCACAAGTGTCTAAACTTTCATCTTGTCGATATTGTATACCTGTCTTGCACAACTCTGTGGTTGAAGAAATACTTCCTAACATCCCTGTGGTTCATCTGAGTCTTCAACTTCCAACTGTGTTCGTCAGATTGCTAGGTGCTCCGGGAGTAGTCTTGTTGCAAACCTTTGCGCTTTCTCTAGTTTCCTTAAGTGTTTGGCTAGGTGCGAGTTCCAAACTGGTGCTGCATACTCCAAAATAGGCCTAACGTACACAGTGTACAGGGTCCTGAATGATTCCTTATTGAGGTATCGGAATGCTGTTCTTAGGTTTGCTAGGCGCCCACATGCTGCATCAGTTATTTGGTTGATGCGCACCTCAGATGTGCCCGGTGTTATACTCACCTCAAGATCCTTTTCCTTGAGTAAGGTTTGTAATCTCTGGCCCCCTAGACTATACTCCGTCTGTGGTCTTCTTTGCCCTTCCCCAATCTTCATGACTTTGCACTTAGTGGGGTTGAACTCCAGGAGCCAGTTGCTGGACCAGGCCTGCAGCCTGTCCAGATCCCTTAGTAGTTCTGCCTAGTCTTCATTCGATTGAATTCTTCTCATCAACTTCACATCATCTGCAAACAGGGACACTTTTGAGTCTATTATTACCGTCATGTCGTTCACAAATACCAGAAACAGCACTGGTCCTAGGACTGACCCCTGTGGAACCCCGCTCGTCGCAGGCGCCCACTCTGACACCTCGCCACGTACCATGACTCGCTGTTGTCTTCCTGACATGTATTCCCTGATCCATTGCAGTACCTTCCCTGTTATCCCTGCCTGGTACTCCAGCTTTTGCACTAACCTCCTGTGTGGAACTGTGTAAAATGCCTTCCTACAGTCCAAGAAAATGCATCTACCCACCCCTCTCTCTCTTGACTTACTACTGTCACCCTGACATAGAACTGCAGTAGGTTTGTGACACAAGATTTCCCGTCCCTGAAACCGTGCTGACTGTCACTGATAAGCTCATTCCTTTCTAGGTGCTCCACCACTCTTCTGATAATCTTCTCCGTGACTTTGCATACTATACAATTAATGCTTCGTGTCTGTCTCCTTTTTTAAAAATTGGGACTACATCTCCTGTCTTCCATACCTCAGGTAATCGTCCTGTTTCGACAGTTGTGTTGAAGATTGTTGTTAGTGGTACACAAACCGCCTCTGTTCCCTTTTTCAGTACCCATGGAGAGATGTTACCGGCACCTTCGTCTTTGAGGTATCCAGCTCGCTTAGCAGCCTCTTCACTTCTTCCTCAGTTGTATGTATTGTGTCCAACACTTGTTGTACCCCACTTCTTGTGTGTGTGTGTGTGTGTGTGTGTGTGTGTGTGTGTGCGTGTGCGTGTGCGTGTGCGTGTGTGCGTGTGTGTGCGTGTGTGTGTGTGTGTGTGTGTGTGTGTGTGTGTGTGTGTGTGTATTCACCTATTTGTGGTTGCAGGGGTCGAGTCATAGCTCCTGGCCCCGCCTCTTCACTGATTGCTACTAGGTCCTCTCTCTCCCTGCTCCATGAGCTTTATCATACCTCGTCTTAAAACTATGTATGGTTCCCGCCTCCACTACGTCACTTTCTAGGCTATTCCACGGCTTGACTACTCTATAACTGAAGAAATACTTCCTAACATCCCTTTGATTCATCTGAGTCTTCAACTTCCAATTGTGACCTCTTGTGTCTGTGTCCCTTCTCTGGAACATCCCGTCTTTGTCCACCTTGTCTATTCCGCGCAGTATTTTATATGTCGTTATCATGTCTCCCCTGACCCTCCTGTCCCCCAGTGTCGTCAGGCCGATTTCCCTCAACCTTTCTTCGTAGGACAATCCCCGTAGCTCTGGGACTAGTCTTGTTGCAAACCTTTGCACTTTCTCTAATTTCTTGACGTGCTTGACTAGGTGTGGATTCCAAACTGGTGCTGCATACTCCAGTATGGGCCTGACGTAAATGGTATACAGAGTCTTGAACGAATCCTTACTGAGGTATCGGAACGCTATCCGTAGGTTTGCCAGGCGCCCGTATGCTGCAGCAGTTATCTGATTGATGTGTGCCTCAGGAGATATGCTCGGTGTTATACTCACCCCCAGATCTTTTTCCTTGAGTGAGGTTTGCAGTCTTTGGCCATCTAAACTATATTGTGTCTGCGGTCTTCTTTGCCCTTCCTCAACCAATCTTCATGACTTTGCATTTGGCAGGGTTAAACTCAAGGAGCCAGTTGCTGGACCAGGCTTGTAGCCTGTCCAGGTCTCTTTGTAGTCCTGCCTGTGTGTGTGTGTGTGTGTGTGTGTGTGTGTGTGTGTGTGTGTGTGTGTGTGTGTGTGTGTGTGTGTGTGTGTAGAGGTGGGAAGTCTTGCCTTGTTTAGTACACTGGGAAGTGTTATCTTCACAACATACTCAAGTGTTGTAACGTTCACAACCTGAGAGAGATGACCTGACTGACCTTGGCTGTGTTTTAACCTCTCATCAAATGACTTCACTTCGATTTTCCGCCGTCCTCTTAATCCAGAAGAGATGTCTAGAACCGGGCCACAGAAAGTGTGACCTCTGGACTTCACTACAGGTTTAAACCTCGCCTAGTTTTATTTAGATTTACCTCTACGTAACGAAGGGCAGCAGGTGTTAAGAAAGTTACCCACACTGGGAGAAATACCTGTCAACGTTAGCAAATTTACTCACACAGTTGTCTTTGTGAGGGTAATAACAACATAAGAATGAAGGGACACTGAAGCAGGACTATTAGCCCAAACTAGGCAGGTCCTTCTAAACCAACTATTCCCACCCACCTCAGTTACTAATCAAACCCAGCCCTTCTCACTCATATGTTTGTCGAGTCTTAGCTCCTGGCCTCGCCTTGTACACTACCATGATGTTGAAAATGGTATAAAATACCGACAAGTTGAAGATTAAGACACTTGTGCAACAGCTGGGTATCTTTATTGATGAAACGTTTCGCCTACACAGTAGACTTTAGTCAAATACAGAGGCAGCAGATGTAGTAGTGAAATACAGATGTAAGCAGCATCTGACTTCTTGAACCTTATCATATCTACTCATGAAGGTATGAGCCTGGCCCATGGCCGGGCTGCGGGAGTAGAAAGACTCAAAACTCATCAAAGGTATATCAAAACTATGTACTGAGTTTGCCTCCACCACTGCCTCATCCAAGCCTCAACCAGCTGGAGACTCAAGAAATACTTGCTTACATCCCTACGGTTCATCTCTAGTCTTGAGATACAGCTGGAGACCCAAGAAATACTTGCTTACATCCCTACGGTTCATCTCTAGTCTTGAGATACAGCATAGTGGGTGCGTCAGCCACAGTGTACACACATGTGTATGCATCACGGAGACTCGTGACTCTACTGGACAAAAATGTCCTCCCCCGCCAGGCTCCACCTGTGGCCACCACTCACACACCAACTTGCTGCAATAATATATTATACCGCCGCCTTTCAAAGAGCGGTGAGCGGAAGGGCGGTGAGGAAGGTGGACAAAAATGTCGACTTTGCATTAAGAGGATTTCTTCAAGGAGACTGAAATGAATTTTAAACCGCAGTGTGATTTATAGCCTTTAGCTAAACAGTCATAAAATAAACACTAGGACATATTAGAAAACGTTTCGGTCTTGAGACCTTGATCACGTCTAGGTCATAGGATATAAATTTTTTTTGTTAAAGCGTTTTTTTAAACCAACTTATCGGTATCTATTACCAAGGTTTATTACCATTAAATATTTATATTAAAATATCCAACTCTAATACTGGTATAATATCAAGGTTCAATATTTAACAAGTACACAGTACATAGTACAACTCATAAATAATGTATAAAATACCAACACGATAGAAAAATAAACACAAATGCAGTAATATGCGATGCTTTATTGACAACGTTTCGCCCACACAGTGGACTTTATCAAGTCACAAACAGATCTACCTGGGTACAACAGTACTGGCTTACAAAGACATGCCAGCAAACACTGGGACATAACAGAACACGTTTGGGTCCCGGGACCAATTTGTCGGTATCCAGTACATGAGTATACCCAGGGTGGAGTATACCCAGGGTGGAGTATACCCAGGGTGGAGTATACCCAGGGTGGAGTATACCCAGGGTGGAGTATACCCAGGGTGGAGTATACCCAGGGTGGAGTATACCCAGGGTGGAGTATACCCAGGGTGGAGTATACCCAGGGTGGAGAATGTTGGGTAGGTTGGATAAACTTATGTAACGTATGGGAATTTTTATTCAGGAAACGTTTCGCCACACAGTGGCTTCGTCAGTCCAATACAAAGCAGAAAGGTGTAAGGAGAGGAGTTTGAGGTAATCAGTCCCTCAGCCTGGAGTCGATGTGTTCAGTCCATCAGTCTTGTAGAATGTACAGCATATGGTCAGTTTTTAAACCATTCATCACACACATGTTGGATAAAGCCCAGTGTGTGGGCGAAACGTGGTCAGTAAAGGATCGCATTGTACTGCATTTGTAGTTATTTTTCCAACTCACAAAAAACAACTGGGTTAACTGTGAACTGTTTCAGCCATTATATTGTGACGCTTTAATTCCTTGAAATACACACACACACACACACACACACACACACACACACACACACGTATTTCTTCAGTCACAGAGTTGTCAGGAAGTGGACCAATCTGGAGAGTGATGTAGTGGAGGCAGGATCCATACATAGCTTTAAGAAGAGATACGATAAAACTCATGGAGCAGGGGGAGAGTGGACCTAGTAGCGACCAGTGAAGAGGCGGGGACAGGAGCTGTGACTCGACCCCTGCAACCACAAATAGGTGAGCACACACACACGTCATACCTGGTGCCCAGAGCTCTAGTCTCCCACACACCTGTCCACTAAAAAAAAACATATCGATCACGTTGGGAGATGATCAATCTTTTTCGTGGAGAGGTTTTTACAGCATCAACCCTCACAAGCTTCCTGAACCAGCCACTGCCAGCAAGTAACAAAACTTAAGAGCTAGTGTATGTTTGTGTACAAATTATAGGAATTTAAGGTGGTGTGTCCCTCAACTGAGGAACTGACCAACACATATCTCCAAGGCTGATGTAATCAGTCCATCAAACAGTAACTGTGTAGTAATATTTGAGGTGGTCAGTTAATAGACTGATTATATCTTTATTTCACTACTACACTTGCTGTCTCTGTATCTGACTGAACAACCCTACTGTGTAGGTGAAACCTTTCAACAATAAAGATATCTAACTGCTGTATATTTATCTTAATCACCATACTGACATGTACCTATAATCACCATACTAACATGTACCTATAATCACCATACTAACATGTACCTATAATCACCATACTAACGTACCTATAATCACCATACTAACATGTACCTATAATCACCATACTAACATGTACCTATAATCAAAATACTAACATGTACCTATAATCACCATACTAACATGTACCTACCCCCGAAACTCTCTCCACCATACTAACGTACCTATAATCACCATACTAACATGTACCTATAATCACCATACTAACATATACCTATAATCACCATACTAACATGTACCTATAATCACCATACTGACATGTACCTATAATCACCATACTAACATGTACCTAGAATCACCATACTAACATGTACCTAGAATCACCATACTAACATGTACCTATAATCACCATACTAACATGTACCTATAATCACCATACTAACATGTACCTATAATCACCATACTAACATGTACCTATAATCACCATACTAACATGTACCTATAATCACCATACTAACGTACCTATAATCACCATACTAACATGTACCTATAATCAAAATACTAACATGTACCTATAATCACCATACTAACATGTACCTATAATCACCATACTAACGTACCTATAATCACCATACTAACATGTACCTATAATCACCATACTAACATGTACCTATAATCACCATACTAACATGTACCTATAATCACCATACTAACATGCACCTATAATCACCATACTAACATGTACCTATAATCACCATACTAACATGTACCTATAATCACCATACTAACATGTACCTATAATCACCATACTAACATGTACCTATAATCACCATACTAACATGTACCTATAATCACCATACTAACATGTACCTATAATCACCATACTAACATGTACCTATAATCACCATACTAACATGTACCTATAATCACCATACTAACATGTACCTATAATCACCATACTAACATGTACCTATAATCACGATACTAACATGTACCTATAATCACCATACTAACATGTACCTATAATCACCATACTAACATGTACCTATAATCACCATACTAACATGTACCTATAATCACCATACTAACATGTACCTATAATCACCATACTAACATGTACCTATAATCACCATACTAACATGTACCTATAATCACCATACTAACATGTACCTATAATCACCATACTAACGTACCTATAATCACCATACTAACGTACCTATAATCACCATACTAACATGTACCTATAATCACCATACTAACATGTACCTATAATCACCATACTAACATGTACCTATAATCACCATACTAACATGTACCTATAATCACCATACTAACGTACCTATAATCACCATACTAACATGTACCTATAATCACCATACTAACATGTACCTATAATCACCATACTAACATGTACCTATAATCACCATACTAACATGTACCTATATCACCATACTAACATGTACCTATAATCACCATACTAACATGTACCTATAATCACCATACTAACATGTACCTATAATCACCATACTAACATGTACCTATAATCACCATACTAACGTACCTATAATCACCATACTAACATGTACCTATAATCACCATACTAACATGTACCTATAATCACCATACTAACGTACATATAATCACCATACTAACATGTACCTATAATCACCATACTAACATGTACCTATAATCACCATACTAACATGTACCTATAATCACCATACTAACATGTACCTATAATCACCATACTAACATGTACCTATAATCACCATACTAATATGTACCTATAATCACCATACTAACATGTACCTATAATCACCATACTAACATGTACCTATAATCACAATACTAACATGTACCTATAATCACCATACTGACATGTACCTATAATCACCATACTGACATGTACCTATAATCACCATACTGACATGTACCTATAATCACCATACTAACATGTACCTATAATCACCATACTAACATGTACCTATAATCACCATACTAACATATACCTATAATCACCATACTGACATGTACCTATAATCACCATACTAACATGTACCTATAATCACCATACTAACATGTACCTATAATCACCATACTAACATATACCTATAATCACCATACTAACATGTACCTATAATCACCATACTAACATGTACCTATAATCACCATACTGACATATACCTATAATCACCATACTGACATGTACCTATAATCACCATACTAACATGTACCTATAATCACCATACTAACATATACCTATAATCACCATACTAACATGTACCTATAATCACCATACTAACATGTACCTATAATCACCATACTAACATGCACCTATAATCACCATACTAACATGTACCTATAATCACCATACTAACATGTACCTATAATCACCATACTAACATGTACCTATAATCACCATACTAACATGTACCTATAATCACCATACTAACATGTACCTATAATCACCATACTAACATGTACCTATAATCACCATACTAACATGTACCTATAATCACCATACTAACGTACCTATAATCACCATACTAACATGTACCTATAATCACGATACTAACATGTACCTATAATCACCATACTAACATGTACCTATAATCACCATACTAACATGTACCTATAATCACCATACTAACATGTACCTATAATCACCATACTAACATGTACCTATAATCACCATACTAACATGTACCTATAATCACCATACTAACATGTACCTATAATCACCATACTAACATGTACCTATAATCACCATACTAACATGTACCTATAATCACCATACTAACGTACCTATAATCACCATACTAACATGTACCTATAATCACCATACTAACATGTACCTATAATCACCATACTAACATGTACCTATAATCACCATACTAACATGTACCTATAATCACCATACTAACATGTACCTATAATCACCATACTAACATGTACCTATAATCACCATACTAACATGTACCTATAATCACCATACTAACATGTACCTATAATCACCATACTAACATGTACCTATAATCACCATACTAACATGTACCTATAATCACCATACTAACATGTACCTATAATCACCATACTAACATGTACCTATAATCACCATACTAACATGTACCTATAATCACCATACTAACATGTACCTATAATCACCATACTAACATGTACCTATAATCACCATACTAACATGTACCTATAATCACCATACTAACATGTACCTATAATCACCATACTAACCATACTAACGTACCTATAATCACCATACTAACATGTACCTATAATCACCATACTAACATGTACCTATAATCACCATACTAACATGTACCTATAATCACCATACTAACATGTACCTATAATCACCATACTAATATGTACCTATAATCACCATACTAACATGTACCTATAATCACCATACTAACATGTACCTATAATCACCATACTAACATGTACCTATAATCACCATACTAACATGTACCTATAATCACCATACTGACATGTACCTATAATCACCATACTGACATGTACCTATAATCACCATACTAACATGTACCTATAATCACCATACTAACATGTACCTATAATCACCATACTAACATATACCTATAATCACCATACTGACATGTACCTATAATCACCATACTAACATGTACCTATAATCACCATACTAACATGTACCTATAATCACCATACTAACATATACCTATAATCACCATACTAACATGTACCTATAATCACCATACTAACATGTACCTATAATTTATACAGTAGCATACACCAGTAGATAGATGGCTACTGATAGATGGCTACCGATACATGGCTGATACATGGCTACTCATACACGCCTACTGATACATGGCTACTAATACATGGCTACTGATACATGACTACTGATACATGGCTACTGACACATGGCTGATACATGGCTGATACATGGCTACTGATACACGCCTACTGATACATGGCTACTGATACATAGCTACTGATACATGGCTACTGATACATGGCTGATACATGGCTACTGATACACGCCTACTGATACATGGCTACTAATACATGGCTACTGATACATGACTACTGATACATGGCTACTGATACATAGCTACTGATACATGGCTACTGATACATGGCTGATACATGGCTACTGATACATGACTACTGATACATGGCTACTGATACATAGCTACTGATACATGGCTACTGATACATGGCTGATACATGGCTACTGATACACGCCTACTGATACATGGCTACTAATACATGGCAACTGATACATGACTACTGATACATGGCTACTGATACATGGCTGATACATGGCTACTGATACACGCCTACTGATACATGGCTACTGATACATAGCTACTGATACATGGCTACTGATACATGACTACTGATACATGGCTACTGATACATGGCTACTGATACATGGCTACAGATACATGGCTACTGATACATGGCTACTGATACATGGCTACTGATACATAGCTACTGATACACGACTACTGATACATGGCTGATACATGGCTACTGATACATGACTACTGATACATGGCTACTGATACATAGCTACTGATACATGACTACTGATACATGGCTACTGATACATGGCTACTGATACATGGCTGATACATGGCTACTGATACATGGCTGCTGATACATGGCTACTGATACATGACTACTGATACATGGCTACTGACACATGACTGATACATGGCTACTGATACATGACTGATACATAGCTACTGATACATGGCTACTGATACATAGCTACTGATACACGACTACTGATACATGGCTGATACATGGCCACTGATACATGACTGATACATGGCTACTGATACATGACTACTGATACATGGCTACTGATACATGACTACTGATACATGACTACTGATACA
Organism: Cherax quadricarinatus; assembly: GCF_038502225.1. NCBI lineage: Eukaryota > Metazoa > Arthropoda > Malacostraca > Decapoda > Parastacidae > Cherax > Cherax quadricarinatus. The sequence goes on from NC_091372.1 coordinate 5,674,897, forward strand.
TGACTACTGATACATGACTACTGATACATGACTACTGATACATGACTACTGATACATGACTACTGATACATGGCTACTGATACATGACTACTGATACATGGCTACTGATACGCTCAGGTGCAGCACAACATCCATGCTTCATTTTCAAGGTTTTCCAAGTATTTTTTTCAAGTATAATCTGCAAGATATTTGAAGCCTCAGAGGTGAGGCATTGTTGATCATTCTCCAAGAATGCTGCAAGACGGTCGGATACCCGGCAACTGCGAGCATGCAGCATGCAACACCACAATAAACACCAACACTAGTTGAAGGAATTAGCACCACCACAACCAGGCTATGGGTGCCTACAATGGGCAGCGTGCGTGCCCACCTGAGATTTTGATCAAATCTGCTTTACGTAATACCTAATTTTAACATCCCGGTCGATCAGGCTAGCAACCGAAGGTATGGTATGGGACCGGGTCGTGGGGGGGATTACTCCCGGAATCGTCATTCGGTATACCTAAGGTAAAGCTACTGGGCTTGTAACTGTCTAATTTCATGCTAATGCTGTTTTGTTAATTTTTCATTATTAATATTCTTCATTATTACTAAAACCTACTTCGCCATTATCAGAACAAAATTCATACGGCTTGCGCACGAACGATTTCTGGCCAAGTGGCGCAGTACTGGAGACAACGTTGATGCTCTCGTACTAGCTAACACGTCCAGATGTGGCTTAATTCTCACTATAGTAAAGTAGCTAACACGTCAGGACGGAGCTTAAACTCACTCTAGTTAACATAAACAAAGAATACTTTCATGACACACACGCTGCAATGAGCATAAACATCTTGCACAAAGAACAACATATCACTACGGTTGTCTGTTACTGCTGCTGAGGATGATCTTCCCCACGACTTGCTCTCACACCAGGCACGTTACATTACACAACTTGAGTCATCAACATAACAATAATAATAATAATAATCTACATTTCTACAAGTATATGTACAAGGTATATAGGCCATAACTGACATCAATGACATACTACATGGAAAGCCCCTTGTTATGCAGAGCATTTCGGGCAGATTATTACAATTTTGTCCCTAGGATGCGACCCACACCAGTCAACTAACACCCAGGTACCTATTTTACTGCTAGGTGAAGAGGGACAGCAAGTGTCCTAAGGAAACACGTCCTGTTTCCACCCGTACCGGGAATCGAACCACGGATACTCAAATGTATGAGCAGTGCGCTAGCACTCCAGCTACGGGACTCCAGGATGTGAAGCACCGTGCCTGTACTCTGAAGGAGAGATGGTAATGTTGCAGTAAATTGCAATGACTACAAACTTCAAGCAAGAGTTGAATGACTGTGTGGCTGTCAACAGTAGTGCTGGAAAACACACAGTAAAACTAGTTATAAAACATCTTTACTTATAAGAGTATTTTACCACCAATAACTTTGACGTTACTGGTCCCGTTAACAAAAAAAAAAAAGTGCTATTGCTTGAAGAATGAATAAGCAAATAAACCTTGCTAGATGAGGTTCGATTGGAAATACTTGTAACAATGCTGGGTTGGTAGCGCACTTAACTCACATACTGAGTGTGTGTGCTTTGATCTCCGGTACGGATGGAAACACTAGGACGAGTTTCCTTAAGCCACCTGCTGTCACTGTTCACCTATCAGTAAACAGATACCTGGGTATTAGTCGACTGGTGTGGGTCGCATCCTGGGGGTCAAAATTAACCTAATTTGCGGGATATGGTCTGCATAACCAGGGGCTTTCTATACAGTAGTATGTCAATGATGTTAGCTATGGTCTGTATATATTAAACATGCAAGGAATTCGCGAGAGCATGCGAAATATACACAAACACTGATCTCTGGCTGAAGGAGACTCGAACCTACGAACCTTAGGACAAGGTACGCAGTGCTTTACCAATCTACCCACACTGGACAATACCTTGGCGTGTAGCATGAGCTACACGTTTGATCCAAGGCAGCCAGCTTTCAGGGAGAAGGCTTACAGCTTTTCATCTCATCCCCTGCATGCATCAGCCTTACTAGAGATTTGAACAATGCAAGAAATAAATATTATTATTTTATATATTGTGGGCAACGTCATTAACATAAACCACAAGAACACCCTTCATACACAAGAAGAATTACCAAGAGACCCTTACTATGTTAGTGAAGTTTCTTGGTATCACTGAGAAACTTCACAGCTACAAAAGGTCTCCAGCGTCAACCATAATTAGATAGTGAACAGTGGCATTACATTAGCGACGCTTGAGGCAATGTTGCCCACATGGTTAGTATAGAATAGAACGTGTTTATGTGAAAGTAACATCACGGGCGGGTTTACAAATGCTTAGTTAATACTTGTTTATCACCAGTCAAGAATACCTTAATAAATGAAATAGGGATACTCTCAGTACATATATACACTGATAAACATACACTTCAGTGTATACATTATGTATTTATAAATGTTTTCTCACCTCCATTCAGTGGACTAGTCAAGGAGATAGTCCCCGAACGCTTGAGAGGTGCGGTAGGAGCTCAAGACCCCAGCTTCATTGAAGCAGCCGTGTGGTGGGACACCCTTGCAGACTCTTCCAGTAGACCAGCTCCTCCCAAAGAGCACAAACAGTCCCACTGGTACAAACCGATCATGGAAAAAATCGCCAACACAATGCTCACCAACGCTTCAGGAAAGGACAAAGCTCGTCTCCTGGTGGTGAAGGCACCACACTCAGGAGAGTTCCTTATAGCTGTTCCCAATTCCTAGCTGGGCACTCCATTCGACCCACAGGCCATTCGGATTGGTGTTGCTCTTCGCCTAGCCGCCCCCATACTCACTGAACATAGGTGTATTTGCGGCAGGGCGACGGCTGATCAATTCGGACTTTATGGTCTCGTGTGTCACACATCAGAAGGGAAGTATGCCAGACATGAGGAGGTCAACATCACAAAGAGAAGCCTCGCCACAGCCCGTTGCCCAGCTCAACGGGAACCCCAAGTGCAGAGGTCTGACGGAAGTCAAAAGCATCCTCATCGAGCCACTATGCTACCCTGGAAGGATGGTAAGCAGATTGCCTGGGACTACACCTGTGCTGCCAAACTGGCAGACATCTACTTGCCATACTCCGAAGCCGAAGGGGGTGGAGCTGCCAGCTACAGGGAGACCCAGAGGACCCACAAATATGAAGACCTTTCCCCTTGCTATAACTTCATCCCAATAGGGTAGGAGACCGCAGCATGGGGTAAGTGTGCTCTAAAGTTCCTCAAAGAGCTGGGTGAAAAACTCATCATAGAAACCAAGGAACACAGGGTGGCCAGCTTCCTCTTTCGGAGACTCAGTGTTGCGATCCAGAGGGGTAATGCCTGCAGCATTCTGGGCAAGCAGCCCACCGCCGGGGAGCTGGACTTAGTATTCGAGATGTAACTCTGAGATGTTATCTATGTTGTTTTACTCTCCATTGTATTTTTATCAATGCATTTGTCTTTAAATAAAGCCTACATAGAATATAGAATATAAGGGGTGGTAGAAGACAATATTCAAACAGCTCAGGGGAGAGCCTTGAGTTTTCCCTGAAGTCTATCTCTGAGGATGAGGGTCCCCAGTACAGTTCCAGAGGTGGTACCGCCCTATATATATATATATATATATATATATATATATATATATATATATATATATATATATATATATATATATATATATATATAATATTTTATTTATTATCACACTGGCCGATTCCCACCAAGGCAGGGTGGCCCGAAAAAGAAAAACTTTCACCATCATTCACTCCATCACTGTCTTGCCAGAAGGGTGCTTTACACTACAGTTTTTAAACTGCAACATTAACACCCCTCCTTCAGAGTGCAGGCACTGTACTTCCCATCTCCAGGACTCAAGTCCGGCCTGCCGGTTTCCCTGAACCCCTTCATAAATGTTACTTTGCTCACACTCCAACAGCACGTCAAGTATTAAAAAACATTTGTCTCCATTCACTCCTACCAAACACGCTCACGCATGCCTGCTGGAAGTGAAAGCCCCTCGCACACAAAACCTCCTTTACCCCCTCCCTCCAACCTTTCCTAGGCCGACCCCTACCCCGCCTTCCTTCCACTACAGACTGATACACTCTTGAAGTCACTCTGTTTCGCTCCATTCTCTCTACATGTCCGAACCACCTCAACAACCCTTCCTCAGCCCTCTGGACAACAGTTTTGGTAATCCCCCACCTCCTCCTAACTTCCAAACTACGAATTCTCTGCATTATATTCACACCACACATTGCTCTCAGACATGACATCTCCACTGCCTCCAGCCTTCTCCTCGCTGCAACATTCATCACCCATGCTTCACACTCATATAAGAGCATTGGTAAAACTATACTCTCATACATTCCCCTCTTTGCCTCCAAGGACAAAGTTCTTTGTCTCCACAGACTCCTAAGTGCACCACTCACCCTTTTCCCCTCATCAATTCTATGATTCACCTCATCTTTCATAGACCCATCCGCTCACACATCCACTCCCAAATATCTGAATACATTCACCTCCTCCATACTCTCTCCCTCCAATCTGATATCCAATCTTTCATCACCTAATCTTTTTATCCTCATAACCTTACTCTTTCCTGTATTCACTTTCAATTTTCTTCTTTTGCACACCCTACCAAATTCATCCACCAATCTCTGCAACTTCTCTTCAGAATCTCCCAAGAGAAGTTGCAGAGATTGGTGGATGCAAGGAATTTGCAAGAGCAGGCGAAATATACACAAACACTGATCTCTGGCTGAAGGAGACTCGAACCTACGAACCTTGGAACAAGGTACGCAGTGCTATACCATTCTCACCACACTGGACGAATACCTTGGCGTCCAGCTTGTGCTAGACGTTTGATCCAAGGCAGCCAGCTGATGCATGCAGGGGATGAGATGAAAAGCTGTAAGCCTTCTCCCTAAAAGCTGGCTGCCTGGATCAAACGTCTAGCGCAAGCTAGATGCCAAGGTATTGATCCAGTGTGGTGAGAATGGTATAGCACTGTGTACCTTGTTCCAAGGTTCGTAGGTTCGAGTCTCCTTCAGCCAGAGATCAGTGTTTACACAGGAAGACACTAATAATATTCCGGTAATTAATTTTTATAGTGGATCAGAAGAAGATAAATTATGTAACATCACAGTCACTAGTGAAATGGTTGTGAAGCAGATAGACAGACTGAAGCAAAATAAGTCACCGGGTCCTGATGAGGTTTTTTCAAGGGTTCTAAAGGAATGCAAAATGGAAGTCTGTGAACCATTAACTAATATTTTTAATTTATCTCTTCAAACAGGTGCAGTGTCTGATATGTGGAAGATGGCTAATGTAATTCCTATTTTTAAAACAGGGGACAAGTCGTTACCGTCAAATTACCGCCCAATAAGCCTGACCTCAATTGTAGGCAAATTACTAGAGTCAATTATAGCTGAGATTATAAGAAGCCATCTCGATAAGCATAGCTTGATTAATGATACTCAGCATGGATTCACAAGAGGCCGGTCTTGTCTAACTAATTTATTAACTTTCTTCAGTAAAGCTTTTGAGGCTGTTGACCACGACAAAGAATTTGATATTATTTACTTAGATTTTAGTAAGGCATTTGACAGAGTTCCGCACCAAAGACTGTTGAAGAAAGTAGGAGCTCATGGCATTGGGGGAAGGGTGCTCTCGTGGATCGAATCATGGCTCACAGACAGGAAGCAAAGAGTGTCCATAAATGGGGTTAAATCCGAGTGGGGATCAGTAACAAGTGGCGTTCCACAGGGATCAGTCTTGGGCCCGTTGTTGTTTATAATATATATCAATGATCTTGATGAAGGAATTACTAGTGATATGAGCAAATTCGCCGATGACACGAAGATAGGTAGGATAATTGATTCAAACGTAGATGTTAGGGAACTTCAGGAGGATTTAGACAAACTCTACTCTTGGTCAGAAAAGTGGCAGATGCAGTTCAATGTAGATAAATGCAAGGTTCTGAAGCTCGGGAGTGTCCATAACCCTAGCACTTATAAGTTAAATAATGTAGAACTTAACCATACAGATTGCGAAAAGGACTTGGGGGTTATGGTAAGCAGCAACCTTAAACCAAGACAGCAATGCCTAAGCGTACGTAATAAGGCAAATAGATTACTGGGATTTATATCAAGAAGTGTAAGCAACAGAAGTCCAGAGGTCATACTGCAGCTTTATACATCATTAGTAAGGCCTCACCTAGATTATGCAGCTCAATTCTGGTCTCCATATTACAGAATGGACATAAATTCGTTAGAAAACATTCAGCGTAGGATGACTAAATTAATACATAGCATTAGAAATCTTCCTTATGAAGAAAGATTGAAGACTCTTAAGTTACATTCACTTGTTAGACGAAGAATGAGGGGAGACCTGATCGAAGTGTATAAATGGAAGATAGGTGTTAATAAAGGGGATATTAACAAGGTCTTGAGGATATCTCTCCAAGAGAGAACCCTCAGTAATGGATTTAAATTAGATAAGTTTAGATTTAGAAAGGACATAGGCAAGTATTGGTTTGGAAATAGGGTAGTTGATGAGTGGAACAGTCTACCAAGTTGGGTTATTGAGGCTAGGACTTTGGGTAGTTTCAAATTTAGGTTGGATAAGTACATGAGTGGGAGGGGTTGGATTTGAGTGGGACTTGCACATCAGAGCTTATTTCTTGGGTAGCATTGAAAATTGGGTGGGTCAAATGTTTGTTAGTGGGATGAATTGTAAAGGACCTGCCTAGTATGGGTCAACAGGCCTGCTGCAGTGTTCCTCCTTTCTTATGTTCTTATGTTCTTATGCATGTTTATATATATATATTTATATATATATATATATATATATATATATATATATATATATATATATATATATATATATATATATGCAGGACAAGCCACGGGGGGGGGGTAAAATCTTAGCTCAAGTACTTTCACACTTCTCAGTGCGTCATCAGGAGCTGTGCAATATTGCGAGGGAGCAACCAAAGCAGGGAGAGAGGTCTCAGAGTAGCGTAGGTGTCAGCGTCCACGGTTACCCCTTAGACTGAGTCTAAGGGGTAACCTTGGCCAGTGATACCTACGCTACTCTGAGACCTCTCTCCCTGCTTTGGTTGCTCCCTCGCAACATTGCACAGCTCCTGATGACGCACTGAGAAGTGTGAAAGTACTTGAGCTAAGATTTTACCCCCGTGGCTTGTCCTGCATAGTTAAGATCGCCCGTCTGCGAATATCTGTATATATATATGTCGTGCCGAATAGGCAGAACTTGCGATCTTGGCTTAAATAGCAACACTCATCTTGCCATATAGGACAAGTGAAAATTTGTGTATGCAATAATTTCGCCAAAATCATTCTGACCCTAACGAAAAAAAATATATTTCACTGTGTTTGTTTAGTATTAAATTATTGTAAACAAATCTAAAATATATATAGTTGGGTTAGGCTAAAATAAATTGTTCTTGTTATAATAAGGTTAGGTAAGTTTTCTAAGATTTTTTTGGTGCAAAATTAAATTTTTTTACATTAACATTAATAAAAAAAAATATATTTTTAAACGCATAAGAGAAAATTTTAAAAAGTAATTATTTTTAAATGAGTTCTTGCTAATTGACCAGTTTTACATATTCGGCACGACATATATATATATATATATATATATATATATATATATATATATATATATATATATATATATATATATATATATATATATATATATTTCAAGATGAAAGCAAATCAATACATCCTGGCTGTGATAGCTATGTGGGTCGGCGGGCTGCCAACAGCAGCAATCTTGTCGACCAAGTAATCAAAAGGAAGGCCTGACCCAGGGCCAAGCAACAAGAACAGGAAAACTCCCAACGAAACAAATTAAGAGGTAAATCGCTGGTAGTGTTCTTCCTGTACACCATGTACGGTTATCTTCTCCATAAATGACTCCTTCAAGGAGACAACAACATAGTGTAGTGTAGGGGTGTATGGTAATAGTTGCCAGCTGCCTATGTTTACCTTCCTTATGTTACGTCAGTAGTCTGCCGCCATTGACAGCAGTGCCTGGCACTGAGTATGTCAACAATCCTCTAAAACTCACTCCGGAAAACTCACTCTGGACAACTCACTCTGGACAACTCACTCTGGACAACTCACTCTGGACAACTCACTCTGGACAACTCACTCTGGACAACTCACTCTGGACAACTCACTCTGGACAACTCACTCTGGACAACTCACTCTGGACAACTCACTCTGGACAACTCACTCTGGACAACTCACTCCTTGCTGTTACCGCCTCGTTACTCGCCTATATTTACCAGTGTCGAATCCTAGCTCCTGGGCCCTGTGTGTTTATGGTGATTGGTAGTGGTGTCTACCACTGGATACACAACCACCACTTAATTATCCACCTCTCATATTCTCCTGCTGTTACTCTCTCTCACTTCCTGATAAACGAGACACTTGTGCAACATTTGGATATCTTTATTCTGGAAATGTTTCGCCAGCCAGTGGCTTCTTCAGTTCAATGCAGAGATAAGGAGGAGTTTGAGGTAATCAGTCCCTCAGCCTGGAGTCGATGTGTATCAAGATTATGAACTACTGATGTTCTAGTCAAATAAATCGCCTCTAAAACTACTTACCTTTCAACTACTGTAATACCAACATCTTTCACAATATAAATTATGGAACCCTTAAACATTCACATTTCAAAATTTTAATTACCATCAAAAGTGTCTCTAAGATGACTTACTATTACACCTAAGATAATTCACCAACAGCCTCACTGATCAGCTTGAATGATTAGTTAGGTTACAAGCCATAACTAAACGAGAATCAAGGCTGCATGTTACCTATATACCGCCATAAAATAAGTATCAAAGTAAATCTAAGTGTATACATGTTCAAAATTGTATAAAATACTGAGGTGATGAATAAGACACATTGGCGGTAGATTCATCTGTAAAAACCTGCATTTGTGGTCACAGTGGGGCCTGTGCTAACCTTCCTATGGTGTCTAGAATATATCTAGCTGGATGAATCTTATTGTAGCCAGCTGGCCCAGTGATTAACGCGTCGGTCTGGAGTTTTATGACTTGCTCATCGCGGGTTCAATCCCCGCCCGAGGTACGGTTTATTTGCAATCGTGTCATTACGAATTCGTGAGTCACACATGCAACAGTTGGGTGTCTTTACTGTTGAAACGTTTCACCTGAAGGTAATAATGTAACCAGTCCACCAAGGTTGGACTAATTACATCTTTACCTCGCCACTACTGCTGAATACAATACATTCTCCTCTGTAACTGACTGATGAAGCCTACCGAGTAGGCGAAACGTTTCAACAATAAAGATACCCATTACTGTTGCACATGTCTTACCCATCAAGTGTATACATACTGACAGCTATGTATACATACACTACTGCTCTCAGTGCACACATGTCAAGAAATACTACTCAGAATGCATACGAAGTGGCTGTCAGTAAGGAGGCCTGGTCTTAGACCAGGAGTCAACGCCCCCGTGGCCAGCTCCAAGATCAATCCTTCAGGTGAATCAATGCCTGATCCACCATGCTGTAACTGCTGACCGTATGCAGCCCAGCGCAGGCCACAGAGCCTGGCTGAAGAACAGTAATGGAGATTAGTTCCTGAAATCAGTTCCTGACCAGCCAGGCTGTGGATCGTACGTAGGACTGTGTAAGAGCCAGAAGTAACAGCCTGGATGATCAGGCCTTGATTCACCACGAGACTTGGTCTGTGATCAGGTCGTAGGGGCGTTGACACCCGAAAACATCCTTCAGGTATCCCTCAGACAGGAATCATCTTACCCTCTTGAAGGATAGCTGGTACACTTTCACTCCTACCTGCGTGGTCACCTGGAAGAAACGACTGGCAGGAGGCGACGCCCAGCTGCCAGATGGAAAGGACAACACCAACAGGAAAAGATGGTGGACAAGAGAACGTACCTGCAGGAGAGGTAAAGATGCACCTGTTAATGATTCCTAAACATCACAACATTCAGCCGAACTAATACCCACCAACACAAAGATACTTATAAATAATCTACCTGCAAGTAGAAGATACTTCTAATTATATTAATGGTATACAATACCGACAAATAGATATTATGTAAGTCAGGTGCAATACCTGGGTATGTTTACTGTAGAAACATCGCTTTTAGTCTTGTACACAGGTGACCAAATACAAGAAACAAGAGAACCAGTGCGTGCGAAACGTTTCGACAATAAAAAAAAAATATGCCTGTGTATACCTTTGATATACCTTTGAAGAGTTTCGAGAGTTTCACTACTCTCGGAGCCCGGCCATGGGCCAGGCTTGCCTGGTGCTTGCCTGGTCAACAAGGCTGTTGCTATTGGAGGCCCGCTGCCCCACATATCCATCACAGCTTGGTTGATCTGGCACCTGGTGAAGATACTTGTCCAATTTCCTCTGTGTGATAGAAGATACTTCTCTCTCACACTGTGAGGAATACCCATGTGTTGCACCTGCGTCTTGTTCACCTACGTGTCAGTATTGTACAACATTTATATCATTAGAAGAATAAGCAATGACTCTTTCTAATAACATATAGACAGTATATATTATACAAAGTATAAGTCACAGTGTGGGAGAGACAATATTTCTCTCTCAAACTGTGATGAATTCGTCTTTGTATAATATATACTGTCTAGTACAGTCGCAAACAAGCGATCTTAACAATGCAGAACAAGACACGTGAGAATGGAAATCTTTAGATCATGATCTTTCGCACTCTCGTGCGTCGTCAGGAACTATGCAATGTTGCAAGACTAGCAACAGTGTGGGAAAATTTCTCTCTGAGGCAAGGCAGAAGCGTAAACGTCGGGTCATGTCACAGTGTGACATAATCCATCGCTTCTCTCTTATCTCAGAAAGAATTTTTCTCCAACTATCTGTCGCTAGTCTTGCAACACTGCATGGCTCCTGACGACGCACGAGGGTACGAAAGATCTTGAGCTAAAGGCTTCCACTTCCACGTGGCTTCTGCATATACTATATATTATAGAAGAAGGCACTCCTTACTCTGCACTGACATGTGGGGGTGGAGGTGAGGTTGCATGCCTCACTGCTAAGCCAATGCAGCCTCACTGCTAACCTACCTAGGCTGCCATCCATTCACCAGCTCGACTCGTTTTCAACACTACACAACATACAGTGTACAATGAATATATGCATCAGACAAAGTCATTCCTGACTGCTGTTATAAAGCGGAACAAATCTGTCTCAGAGATTATGTCACAGCATCTCTGACGACACTTGTCACAGAATAACACCACATTCTTACCATTACTTAGGGCACAATAACACTCAAAACTATATATATGTATCTTTCAAATTGCTCAGAATAAATAACGATCATGCAATGAGGACACAACTGGCTATTATTTCTTCTTAATATATAACCTCTGGAGCATTTTTTAAAAACAGATAAAAATGTTAAATATAATTGTAATAACCTGGAATAACACAAAAAATAATACTTGATTATTATTATTATTAATGTTATTACAAACCCACAATTTACACACCTCTACACTTACAAAATCCAAAAGTTACACACCTCTACACTTACAAAACCCACAATTTACACACCTCTACACTTACAAAACCCACAATTTACACACCTCTACACTTACAAAATCCAAAAGTTACACACATGAACATTTACAAACACAGTACAGTACCTCGAGATGAGTATTGTTATTTATTTTAAGTGGATGTTTGTGTAGGTCCAGGACCAGAAACAGCGTCCACTTTTCAGTCTTAATTTGTTAGTACTGAATTATGATATTAATAATAAACAATAACCACACATTGACGAATTAGACACATGTGCAAAGGGGATCTTTATTGACGAAAATTTCGACAGTACAGAAATTTTCTTCAGTCGAATACAGAGGTGAATGTAATACTCTGTATTCGACTGAAGAAGCCTGTTTTACTGGCGAAACACTTCGTAAACACAGATGTGCGTCTTGTACATAGTAGTGAATGATTAACAACACCAGTGTTGTTCTTGTAGTGATGTTATGTTACACTGTACCAACTGTGGCTACAACCACACCAGTGTTGTTCTTGTAGTGATGTTAATAGAGGTTACACTGCACAAACTGTGTCTACAACCTTCAACACTCAGCTACATACGGTAAACAATAGGAAATGAATCATGTACATTTCCTTTAGTTTGTTACATGTTACTAGTGTACCAACCGTAGCAATGCGTCATTTCCTAGAAAAAACCACGTAAAACTACCAACAAATGCGGAATACAAATACGTTTATCAACAAACCTTGACAATACTTGAGGACAATTCATTTCAACTTTACATGTGTTAAAACAATCTAATGAAATGACGCGGCTGAGACGTGTTAGCAGAGCAATTACACTACACTAGTTACCACTACTCTCCGTTACTCCTCACTACAGCTTTTAACATGTAACGAATATGTCATAATACCATGGATGCCACAAGTCACAATACCATGGATGCCACAAGTCACAATACCATGGATGCCACAAGTCACAATACCATGGATGCCACAAGTCACAATACAATGGATGCCACAAGTCACAATACCATAGATGCCACAAGTCACAATACCATGGATGCCACAAGTCACAATAACATGGATGCCACAAGTCACAATACCATGGATGCCACAATAAGTCACAATGCCATGGCTACCACAATAAGTCACAATGCCATGGCTACCACAATAAGTCACAATACCATGGATGCCACAATATGTCACAATACCATGGATGCCATAAGTCACAATACCATGGATGCCACAATATGTCACAATACCACGGATGCCACAATATGTCACAATACCATGGATGCCATAAGTCACAATACCATGGCTACCACAATAAGTCACAATACCATGGATGCCACAATATGTCACAATACCATGGATGTCATAAGTCACAATACCATGGATGCCACAATATGTCACAATACCATGGATGCCACAATATGTCACAATACCATGGATGCCACAATAAGTCACAATACCATGGCTACCACAATAAGTCACAATACCATGGCTACCACAATAAGTCACAATACCAAGGCTACCACAATAAGTCACAATACCATGGCTACCACAATAAGTCACAATACCATGGATGCCACAATAAGTCACAATACCATGGATGCCACAATAAGTCACAATACCATGGATGCCACAATAAGTCACAATACCATGGATGCCATAAGTCACAATATCAGGGATGCCACAATAAGTCACAATACCATGGCTACTACAATAAGTCACAATATCATGGATGCCACAATAAGTCACAATACCCTGGCTACCACAATAAGTCACAATACCATGGATGCCACAATAAGTCACAATACCATGGATGCCACAATATGTCACAATACCATGGATGTCATAAGTCACAATACCATGGATGCCACAATATGTCACAATACCATGGATGCCACAATATGTCACAATACCATGGATGCCACAATATGTCACAATACCATGGATGCCATAAGTCACAATACCATGGCTACCACAATAAGTCACAATACCATGGCTACCACAATAAGTCACAATACCATGGATGCCACAATAAGTCACAATACCATGGATGCCACAATATGTCACAATACTATGGATGCCACAATATGTCACAATACCATGGCTACCACAATAAGTCACAATATCATGGATGCCACAATAAGTCACAATACCAAGGATGCCACAATAAGTCACAATACCATGGCTACCACAATAAGTCACAATACCATGGCTACCACAATAAGTCACAATACCATGGATGCCACAATAAGTCACAATACCATGGATGCCACAATAAGTCACAATACCATGGATGCCACAATAAGTCACAATACCATGGATGCCATAAGTCACAATATCAGGGATGCCACAATAAGTCACAATACCATGGCTACTACAATAAGTCACAATATCATGGATGCCACAATAAGTCACAATACCATGGCTACCACAATAAGTCACAATACCGTGGATGCCACAATAAGTCACAATACCATGGATGCCACAATAAGTCACAATACCATGGATGCCATAAGTCACAATACCATGGCTACCACAATAAGTCACAATACCATGGATGCCACAATAAGTCACAATACCATGGCTACCACAATAAGTCACAATACCATGGATGCCACAATAAGTCACAATACCATGGATGCCACAATAAGTCACAATACCATGGATGCCATAAGTCACAATACCATGGCTACCACAATAAGTCACAATACCAGGGATGCCACAATAAGTCACAATACCATGGCTACCACAATAAGTCGCAATATCATGGATGCCACATAAGTCACAATATCATGGATGCCACAATAAGTCACAATACCATGGCTACCACAATAAGTCACAATACCATGGATGCCACAATATGTCACAATACCATGGATGCCATAAGTCACAATATCATGGATGCCACAATAAGTCACAATACCATGGCTACCACAATAAGTCACAATGCCATGGATGCCATAAGTCACAATATCATGGATGCCACAATAAGTCACAATACCATGGCTACCACATTAAGTCACAATACCATGGATGCCACAATAAGTCACAATACCATGGCTACCACAATAAGTCACAATACCATGGATGCCAAAATAAGTCACAATACCATGGCTACCACAATAAGTCACAATACCATGGCTACCACAATAAGTCACAATACCATGGATGCCACAATAAGTCACAATATCATGGATGCCACAATAAGTCACAATACCATGGCTACCACAATAAGTCACAATACCATGGCTACCACAATAAGTCACAATATCATGGATGCCATAAGTCACAATATCATGGATGCCATAAGTCACAATATCATGGATGCCACAATAAGTCACAATACCATGGCTACCACAATAAGTCACAATACCATGGCTACTACAATATGTCACACTACCCTGGATGCCACAATAAGTCACAATACCATGGATGCCACAATAAGTCACAATACCATGGCTACCACAATAAGTCACAATACCTTGGATGCCACAATAAGTCACAATACCATGGATGCCACAATAAGTCACAATATCATGGATGCCACAATAAGTCACAATACCATGGCTACCACAATAAGTCACAATACCATGGATGCCACAATAAGTCACAATACCATGGATGCCACAATATGTCACAATACCATGGCTACCACGATAAGTCACAATACCATGGCTACCACAATAAGTCACAATACCATGGCTACCACAATAAGTCACAATACCATGGATGCCACAATAAGTCACAATACCATGGATGCCACAATAAGTCACAATACCATGGATGCCACAATAAGTCACAATACCATGGCTACCACAATAAGTCACAATACCATGGATGCCACAATAAGTCACAATACCATGGATGCCACAATATGTCACAATACCATGGCTACCACGATAAGTCACAATACCATGGCTACCACAATCAGTCACAATACCATGGCTACCACAATAAGTCACAATACCATGGATGCCACAATAAGTCACAATACCATGGATGCCACAATAAGTCACAATACCATGGCTACCACAATAAGTCACAATACCATGGCTACCACAATAAATCACAATACCATGGCTACCACAATAAGTCACAATACCATGGATGCCACAATAAGTCACAATACCATGGCTACCACAATAAGTCACAATACCATGGCTACCACAATAAGTCACAATACCATGGCTACCACAATAAGTCACAATACCATGGCTACCACAATAAGTCACAATACCATGGCTACCACAATAAGTCACAATACCATGGCTACCTCAATATGTCACAATACCATGGCTACCACAATAAGTCACAATACCATGGCTACCACAATAAGTCACAATACCATGGCTACCACAATAAGTCACAATACCATGGATGCCACAATAAGTCACAATACCATGGCTACCCCAATAAGTCACAATACCATGGATGCCACAATAAGTCACAATACCATGGCTATCACAATATGTCACAATACCATGGCTACCACAATAAGTCACAATACCATGGATGCCACAATAAGTCACAATACCATGGATGCCACAATAAGTCACAATACCATGGCTACCACAATAAGTCACAATACCATGGCTACCACAATAAGTCACAATACCATGGATGCCACAATAAGTCACAATACCATGGCTACCACAATAAGTCACAATACCATGGCTACCACAATAAGTGACAATACCATGGCTACCACAATAAGTGACAATACCATGGCTACCACAACAAGTCACAATACCATGGCTACCACAATAAGTCACAATACCATGGCTACCACAATAAGTCACAATACCATGGCTACCACAATAAGTCACAATACCATGGCTACCACAATAAGTCACAATATCATGGCTACCACAATAAGTCACAATACCATGGATGCCACAATAAGTCACAATACCATGGATGCCACAATAAGTCACAATACCATGGATGCCACAATAAGTCACAATACCATGGATGCCACAATAAGTCACAATACCATGGATGCCACAATAAGTCACAATACCATGGATGCCACAATAAGTCACAATACCATGGATGCCACAATAAGTCACAATACCAGGGATGCCACAATAAGTCACAATACCATGGCTACCACAATAAGTCACAATACCATGGCTACCACAATAAGTCACAATACCATGGCTACCACAATAAGTCACAATACCATGGCTACCACAATAAGTCACAATACCATGGATGTCACAATAAGTCACAATACCATGGATGCCACAATAAGTCACAATACAATGGATGCCACAATAAGTCACAATACCATGGATGCCACAATAAGTCACAATACCATGGATGCCACAATAAGTCACAATACCATGGCTACCACAATAAGTCACAATACCATGGATGCCACAATAAGTCACAATACCATGGCTACCACAATAAGTCACAATACCATGGCTACCACAATAAGTCACAATACCATGGCTACCACAATAAGTCACAATACCATGGATGCCACAATAAGTCACAATACCATGGATGCCACAATAAGTCACAATACCATGGCTACCACAATAAGTCACAATACTATGGATGCCACGTCACAATACCATGGCTACCACAATAAGTCACAATACCATGGCTACCACAATAAGTCACAATACCATGGCTACCACAATAAGTCACAATACCATGGCTACCACAATAAGTCACAATACCATGGATGCCACAATAAGTCACAATACCATGGCTACCACAATAAGTCACAATACCATGGATGCCACAATAAGTCACAATACCATGGATGCCACAATAAGTCACAATACCATGGATGCCACAATAAGTCACAATACCATGGCTACCACAATAAGTCACAATACCATGGCTACCACAATAAGTCACAATACTATGGATGCCACAATAAGTCACAATACCATGGACGCCACAATAAGTCACAATACCATGGCTACCACAATAAGTCACAATACTATGGATGCCACAATAAGTCACAATACCATGGCTACCACAATAAGTCACAATACCATGGATGCCACAATAAGTCACAATACCATGGCTACCACAATAAGTCACAATACTATGGATGCCACAATAAGTCACAATACCATGGATGCCACAATAAGTCACAATACCATGGCTACCACAATAAGTCACAATACTATGGATGCCACAATAAGTCACAATACCATGGATGCCACAATAAGTCACAATACCATGGCTACCACAATAAGTCACAATACTATGGATGCCACAATAAGTCACAATACCATGGATGCCACAATAAGTCACAATACCATGGCTACCACAATAAGTCACAATACTATGGATGCCACAATAAGTCACAATACCATGGCTACCACAATAAGTCACAATACCATGGATGCCACAATAAGTCACAATACCATGGCTACCACAATAAGTCACAATACTATGGATGCCACAATAAGTCACAATACCATGGATGCCACAATAAGTCACAATACCATGGCTACCACAATAAGTCACAATACTATGGATGCCACAATAAGTCACAATACCATGGATGCCACAATAAGTCACAATACCATGGCTACCACAATAAGTCACAATACTATGGATGCCACAATAAGTCACAATACCATGGATGCCACAATAAGTCACAATACCATGGCTACCACAATAAGTCACAATACTATGGATGCCACAATAAGTCACAATACCATGGCTACCACAATAAGTCACAATACTATGGATGCCACAATAAGTCACAATACCATGGCTACAACAGTTCACAATACAGCTTCCACTTAGAGAGAAAACCTTAGATATTTTATTCCCTCCAGGACCATAAAGTCACAAGTGAGTGAGAAACAGCAGAGAAGTCCAGAAGACAGTGAAGAGAAAATAGCAGCAGCAGTACTGTTATTTCTATTTTGTCTCCCTCTTTCCAACCTATCTTCTAGTCTTTACTTTTCTCTCTCAATCGTAACTTCATAATGGCTCAGGACACACCCAAACACTGCCTAATACTTCCTCTCTAAGAGCGATTTATATGTGAACGTTCCTTCGCTGTTAGGCAGGAGTTACACTACCAAGAAGACTAAGTGACAATCACACAGGTAAAAGTCACTACTGACAACCAAGACTAGGTGACATTCACATAGGTGAGAAGTCACTACTGACAACCAAGACTAGGTGACATTCACACAGGTGAGAAGTCACTACTAACAACCAAGACTAGGTGACATTCACACAGGTGAGAAGTCACTACTAACAACCAAGACTAGGTGACATTCACACAGGTGAGAAGTCACTACTGACAACCAAGACTAGGTGACATTCACACAGGTGAGAAGTCACTACTGACAACTTAACCTAGGTGACATTCACACAGTTGAGAAGTCACTACTAACAACCAAGACTAGGTGACATTCACACAGGTGAGAAGTCACTACTAACAACCAAGACTAGGTGACATTCACACAGGTGAGAAGTCACTACTAACAACCAAGACTAGGTGACATTCACACAGGTGAGAAGTCACTACTGACAACCAAGACTAGGTGACATTCACACAGTTGAGAAGTCACTACTAACAACCAAGACTAGGTGACATTCACACAGGTGAGAAGTCACTACTGACAACCAAGACTAGGTGACATTCACACAGGTGAGAAGTCACTACTAACAACCAAGACTAGGTGACCAAGTCATATATTAGAGACCTACTACTAGCAACTAAAACTAGGTAGTGCCTGAGGGAGGGGCTAAGGTTTGTGAGGAATACCTCGAGGGATACCTCCGTGAGGGGGGGATTCCTCCTTGTGAGGGGGATATCTCTCTGTGAGCGGATACCTCCCTGTGAGGTATACCTGCTAGGAATACCGCACATGGTTATAGATTGGGTTGGGACTGGAGATAGTGTTACTAGCACACAGTACCATGTTGGAGGTTATGATACCCTTAGTGTGAGGTGTTGAGGAGGTTGTGTTAGTAGGCCCCGACACACGCTAGTACCTGATAGGGGCATCCTTGTTTGGGCGCCGTGAGTTGCCTGCTGAGGATGCAGGGGCCACATCCATGGACGAAAAGCTACCCACGCCCATTATTTTAGCTGCCACGCTTATAGGTGGCGGCGTGTGAGGTGGAGGGGTCTGACCTGTTGGCGTGTGAGCTCGAGGCGTGTGTGATGGAGGCGTGTGTGACGGAGGCGTGTAGGGTGGGTGCATGAGGGCGGAGAGAACCGGGGTGACAGGCAGGTCTTGGTGTCCAGGGCAGGTTAACACACCAGAGAACAAGGCCCGCGCCAGCCCATCAACACTGTGGACCACAACAACTTCTTCTCAGACATTACTACACACAAAAATTCCTACTGTATATAATACATTAATACCTTTTAAAAATTAACCCTCTAACTAGTTTTTCCTAAGTGGAATGATACAAAACTCTAATTGTATATAATACAGTAATACAAAACCTCTAAAAAAATGAACTTATTTTCCCTAAGTGGAATAATACAATTCAATTTATTTACACTAAAAAGAAATACATTTGGTATTAAACGCTTTAAGTATGTCTTATTCATAAATGTAAAACATTATCTGAATAAACATTCAGGTTGCGAGGTACTAACAATACAGCAGAGATAACAAGCAACATAACACCGAACTAGATGTGACTTCCAAACACAACTAGTTCAGTAATTATAACAGAATGTGTATCACAGAAAACACGTTCACAAGATGAGGTCCACAGGTCTTCAGCAAGACTTGTTCCACAAGTCAGAGGCTTTTAACTATGAGAACACAGTAAAGGAGATGAACCTCAAACCAGACAGGTTAAAGGAGACAGTGGAAAAGGTAATCAGTCCCTCAGCCTAGGAAAAGGTGATAGCCACCTGCTCCTAGGCTGAGGGACTGATTACCTCCTCTTCCACTGTCTTTTGTATACATTTCTACAGTCATCAAATAATGTCCATGTATCTGTATTACTAAATCCAATGGATGTCGAAACCTCTGTAAAGATACGCAGATGTTGCATATGTGTCTAATTCGTCATCTTGTTGGTACTGAATACCATAAATACACATCATCCAGGAGGTCTGGTCCGGGAAACGTAACCTCGGAATCACCTTGATATAAGCAACGACGCATAAGATTATGCTACTTACCATACATTTAGGTGGCCTTAAGGAAGCACTGTCTTAAATGGAGTTGGTGTCACGACAGTAATTACTGATAAGTGTGAGGCAGGTATTACTGAGCAGGATGCACTCATACTCACACCTAACTTGCCAAGGTAGGAGGTAACGGAGTAATCATGCAGCATTAAGAAGTCTTCGTTCCTTCTGGTGTTGCTCTGTCACTCACTAGCAATCTTCTCCATATCATTCATCTCTGTGATATACCTAGCTACCGCTTTCCAGAGTTGGTGTAATACGTGTTAGTGCTTCGGGGGATTATTGTCTCCACGGCCCGGTCTCAGACCAGACCTCCTAGGATGGAAGGACATATTACAGGCTTAAGAACTATTACAAAAATAAGTAAAGACATGTTTATATTGAATGTAAGAAGAGGTTTGTAAGAGATGGTATTAAATACGGATAAGTATATAAATAAGGCACATTTATAGCAATAGGATATTTACTGAGACGTTTACAGTTGCTTGATCAATCCAATTACATCGATAAAACTTTTGTAAGGTCAACGTTTCCTCGATATTCTAGTACTATAGTTACATCTTGCTTACACACTGTTTACTCTCGTAGCTGGGCCTGAAGCCACACCTTGTTGTTGACAGCCTGGTTAACAACGCTGCTGATGCAGGTCAACATAACCAACAAAAACTATCTGGTCTGACATTCCTTGCTCAGCAGTTGTACAATTTTCCCTTAAAAACTTCTACCTCTCTTCAAGTAATATTTGTCACATTTTATAGCACGTACGTACGTACGTGCGTGCGTGCGTGTGTGGGGGGGGGGCTGTTGGAGTCGGCCTTTCAACTTGAATATTCCAAGTTTACTTCCTTGTATCACGGTAGCCCCTGTGGGTCTACTGCACTGGTCCTCAATGATCTTACATTAGGTTGTAAGAACTTTACACCTCCTCGCCCACATAACGGCTCATAACAAGCACATTAACGAAATTTAACTTTGTGATTGGTGTGGCACACCTTATAAACCAAGGTCACAGGTGGCTACAGTGCCTTAATAAGCACCTACGGGAAGGATAACAAGGAAGACAACGTTAACACCCACGTTCATCACTATCCTTAACATGTGAGATTTCCTTTCCAATCTTCCAACCTTGAGAGCTGCAATAACCTTGTAAAAGCAATTTCTTAACCAAGACATGTATTAATTTTTTACCTTGGCCGACTAATGGTACTAGACAGAACGCTGCTCTCACAATCCCTTACAGACTTCCGCTAATTAAATTAAGCTGTGTGATAAAGCACTAAAACAAGCTATGCATACAGAAAACAAAAGCACAAAGAATAGTTATATTTCAGGCATGTTTGTGCTACAATTCTGTGTTTGTAAACCCTTAATTGCTTCCCAAGTGTACCATTTGTAATTTTGGGAGACCTGTGTTTACGTTTGGTGTGGGACCCTCCTGCGTTTCTTCTTGTGCTTGTTCCTGTGTTTGGTATTGCTGCTGCAGCAGCCAGGTTATTGTGCACCGCAAATCTATCCTGTGGCTGGTAGCGCAAGAGCATGTGGATACACAAAATACCTAGGAACTAGGCTTTGAAAGGATTGACAAAAATACTGTACACCTTCAAATATATTTACAAAATATATTTGATCTTTTACAAACAAATTTAGGATATGTGAGTAAAATGTCTGGTATCTTATTTTCACTAAAAATATACCATGACATATCACATAGTTCACTATACTACTACTAAAGTCCTCAATATGTGCATAATCAAACACACACTGCTCAGGAAAGTGACCATAAAGCTGACCACATAGTTTGCATTTAGCGTGATCATCGTCTGTGTTTATGGCAAATTGCCGGATTTACTTGAAACTAAGCCTAAGCCTGGCTACACCAGTCAATGTGTGCATGTTAAACTGCCAGAAGTACTTGTACTGAAACTCAAGCCTGGCTATTACAGTATCAGTATGTATGCTACACTGCCAAAAATACTTGTAATCAAGCCTAAGATAGTTTAAGATCTTTATCATGCACCCCATACCCATCCTGTGGGTGCTAGTCAAAGGATTACAGAGAAAATTGAAAGAAACCCGAAATATTTCTTTTCTTATGCCAAATCTAAGTCGAGAACAACTTCCAGTATTGGGCACCTACTTAGACGAGATGGGTCCTACACAGATGACAACGACGAAATATGAGTGAGCTACTGAAGTCCCCAAGATGACTCGGTTTTTAGCGAGCCGTTAACCAGACTGAGTGTCGAAGACCTTGGTGAATTTTTTTATGAGCGAGACAGAATTTGGCAGATTCAGTCCTATCTAATATTATCCTGACATCAAATGACTTCGGAAAGGCGATAAATGACATGCCCATGCACTCTTTCCCAGGCCCAGACTCGTGGAACTCCTTGTTTATCAAGAACTGCAAGAAACTCCTATCACGTGCTTTTAACATCCTATGAAGAGGGAGCATGGACACAGGGGTCGTCCCACAGCTGCTAAAAACAACAGACAAAGGGGCAGTAGCGCAATAGCAAAGAACTACAGACCGATAACAATGCCTTCGTCTGCTACCCGTCCCCTTGTCTGACGCCAGTATATAAGCGCCAGCCTTCTTGCCTGTGCTCTAGATTCTTCACACCAACTCCAAGGCTGAGGGACTGATTACTTAATCTTTTGTATATAGTTATACGTTCTTTTTATCATAATTATAGATTTACACAGATTTCTAACTGCATTACTGTGACAGGTTAAATTTTTACCTCTCTTCTAATACAATTTTTAATGCTTGACACTAACTTCTTCCTTCAAAATACTTTTTTTTACCTATTTATCAGCTTTATTAATGAATGCAATACGAGATGTAATCCGTAAGGATCGTTTAGTTGCCTTCTAAATGCCCATTTCATATATAAATGTGGCTTATCCAGTGAACATGTGGTCAGATTCATTATGCAGCAACCTGCCTTCAGTGATCACATAGAATCAGTAATGATCAAGGAATTGAGCTCATCGCCATGAGCTAACTTTGGTGCCATTACAAGGATAACACAGGTTTTTATTGTGGCAACGTTTCGCTCTCCAGGAGCTTTATCAAGTCGTTACCGTCTTTAATGCAATTTTCCAGCTTCTAAGTGTTAAGATTAATTCAACATAGTTGTTGTACTTGTTATCTAGGAAAGTAGCTAGAGTAGATGTAGCCCTGCCAGTAGACTCTTGCTTAGATGCATCACTATATATAATTTGTGATATATTTTTACTAACAGACGAGGAATTTCTTCCTGAGCAATTTTCTTTTTAAGCATTTGCCTTTGTAAGTGCCCAAGAAGTCCCCACGAAGGTCCCAAGAAATGTTTCTTGCGAGGAGCTTTAAGTTATGCAGATAATATTATATGAACACATTTTCCATGGAATGTTCTTGTTGTTTATAAGAGGAAGTTAATATCATCACATGTTTTAACAATCCATTTAGATTTGTATATTTACCCGGAGACATTTGGCAAGACTGATGGTGACGGCGTTTCTTTTATTTCTCAATATCTGTTAGTCTTAACTTGTGTGTTTTTTCTCCTTTCTATGATGTTTCTCTTCTCTCTGTAGGATATTTTTCCCTCCTCTCTGTAGGATATTTATATATAGGATGTTTCGCCTCTCTCCCTCTGAGGAGTAAGAGTGCTGAGGAAACTCCTGGGTAGGAGAGCAGTTTAACAACTTCCTTCTCAGGAAACTCCTGGGTAGGAGAGCAGTTTAACAACTTCCTTCTCAAGAAACTCCTGGGTAGGAGAGCAGTTTAACAACTTCCTTCTCAAGAAACTCCTGGGTAGGAGAGCAGTTTAACAACTTCCTTCTCAAGAAACTCCTGGGTAGGAGAGCAGTTTAACAACTTCCTTCTCAGGAAACTCCTGGGTAGGAGAGCAGTTTAACAACTTCCTTCTCAGGGAACTCTTGGGTAGGAGAGCAGTTTAACAACTTCCTTCTCAGGGAACTCCTGGGTAGGAGAGCAGTTTAACAACTTCCTTCTCAAGAAACTCCTGGGTAGGAGAGCAGTTTAACAACTTCCTTCTCAAGAAACTCCTGGGTAGGAGAGCAGTTTAACAACTTCCTTCTCAAGAAACTCCTGGGTAGGAGAGCAGTTTAACAACTTCCTTCTCAAGAAACTCCTGGGTAGGAGAGCAGTTTAACAACTTCCTTCTCAAGAAACTCCTGGGTAGGAGAGCAGTTTAACAACTTCCTTCTTACTGGCCTCTTCCCTGTGTCTTATCTTAATATTTGTTTCTGGTCAGTGGTATTTCCTTCAAGGGGTTTCCCTTGTGCCCGTGAAGGGCTCTTAATTCAAGGAACTGAAACAACCCTCTTTCTCCAGTGAAGCAAGTTCAGACACAGCTTCTGATGTGTGTATTTACATCAGTCTCAGTGGGATTAAGGCTATGTACCTCGCGTGAATTCCACTCTCATTAATTCTAAGCTTAACTTACTGGCAGTTGAGTAAAGGGTTTTACCACAGCTAGTTGGGTTGTTAGTAATGTGCTCAGATGTGGTGGTATTATCAGGGTCACATGTGGGAAATTACCAGCAGCTAGTCTCTTCCACCTGTCACTTCAAAGAAACACTCAAATTGTTGGCGTTAGCTAAGCCAATGTAAAGTGTGTGGACAGCAAGATAAACACTCTCTGGCACTTGTATCTTAAACTGCAATAGATTACAAGAGTATAGAACCAACACTACACACAAGTATAAACAGTTTATGCTCGTTCTAACTAAGACTGGAAGCGTTTAACAAAAATATACACAACTTGCTGTACTTAAACCATACTAATTATAAACGCAGTAAGACCTCTGAATAAATATTTTAATTATAAAGGTAGTAATACCTGTATAATGTAAAAGTCTTCAGATATAGACGAGTCAAAAATAACATTATCCTCACATAAATGTTAAGATTATCAGCCTCACATATATGTTATCATCCTCACATACATGTTATCATCCTCACATATATGTTATCATCCTCACATACTTGTTATCATCCTCACATATATGTTATCATCCTCACATATATGTTATCCTCACATATATGTTATCCTCACATACTTGTTATCATCCTCACATACTTGTTATCATCCTCACATATATGTTATCATCCTCACATACTTGTTATCATCCTCACATATATGTTATCCTCACATACTTGTTATCATCCTCACATACTTGTTATCATCCTCACATACTTGTTATCATCCTCACATACTTGTTATCATCCTCACATATATGTTATCATCCTCACATACTTGTTATCATCCTCACATATATGTTATCATCCTCACATACTTGTTATCATCCTCACATATATGTTATCATCCTCACATACTTGTTATCATCCTCACATATATGTTATCATCCTCACATACTTGTTATCATCCTCACATACATGTTATCATCCTCACATATATGTTATCATCCTCACATATATGTTATCATCCTCACATACTTGTTATCATCCTCACATACATGTTATCATCATCACATATATGTTATCATCCTCACATATATGTTATCATCCTCACATATATGTTATCATCCTCACATACTTGTTATCATCCTCACATACATGTTATCATCATCACATATATCATCCTCACATATATGTTATCATCCTCACATACTTGTTATCATCCTCACATACATGTTATCACATACATATATGTTATCATCCTCACATATATGTTATCCTCACATACTTGTTATCATCCTCACATACTACTGTTATCATCCTCTTAAGCCAATGCACCCAACCTAGTCATACGACCTGGTAACACAAGCTATGTTATCCTCACATACTTGTTATCATCCTCACATATATGTTATCCTCACATACTTGTTATCATCCTCACATATATGTTATCCTCACATACTTGTTATCATCCTCACATATATGTTATCCTCACATATATGTTATCCTCACATACTTGTTATCATCCTCACATATATGTTATCCTCACATACTTGTTATCATCCTCACATATATGTTATCATCCTCACATATATGTTATCATCCTCACATACTTGTTATCATCCTCACATACTTGTTATCATCCTCACATACTTGTTATCATCCTCACATATATGTTATCCTCACATACTTGTTATCATCCTCACATATATGTTATCCTCACATACTTGTTATCATCCTCACATATATGTTATCATCCTCACATACATGTTATCCTTACATACTTGTTATCATTTTCACATATATGTTATCCTCACATATATGTTATCCTCACATATATGTTATCATTCTCACATATATGTTATCATTCTCACATGTTATCATCCTCACATATATGTTATTCTCACATATATGTTATCCTCACATATATGTTATTCTCACATATATCTTATTATCCTCGCATATATGTTACCATTCTCACATATATGTTATTCTCACATATATGTTATTATCCTCAGAATGATCAGCAGAATGCATGTACCTGTGAAGGTGTCTTCACAAAATACAACTTCAACAACAAGAACATCAACTGGGACCAGGTAAACCATGTCTTAAACGAAACATGTTGGGAAGAAATCTTAAATGACATGGATCCAAACCAGTGCCTTGAAAGGATCAACTTCCTGGCAGCTGAAGCATGTTATAGGCATATTCCCCTAAGAAAGAAGAAGAGTAGGAGTAAACTGGAGAGAGACGCTCCCTCTAGAGAAGACGACGAAGAGTCACTGAGCTCCTCAGGAACGCTAGAACATCTGATACACGAAAGGAGGTGCTGACCAGGGAAGTGGAAACTATCGAACTTAAGTTAAATGACTCTTACAGGAACCAGGAGAGACAGGAGGAGCTTAAAGCTATTAGTGAAATTGAAAGAAATTCAAAATATTTCTTTTCATTTGGCAAAAACAAGGCAAATACCACATCTAGTATCGGGCCCTTACTCAGACAGGATGGGACTTACACAGATGACAACAAGGAAATGAGTGAAATACTGAAATCCCAGTACGACTTTGTGTTTAGTGAACCACTAATCAGTCTGAGGATCGACGACCCAAATGACTTCTTCATGAATGAGCCTCAAAACTCCATAAATGTATGCCAGATTTCCGACATTACCCTAACTCCGATAGACTTCGAAAAAGCCATTGACAACATGCCCATGCACTCAGCCCTGAGTCCAGACTCGTGGAACTCTGTATTCATTAAGAACTGCAAGAAACCCCTCTCACGTGCCCTAAGTACACTATGGAGAAGGAGCTTGGACATGGGTGAAATTCCACAGTCACTTAAAACAACGGACATAGCCCCACTCCATAAAGGTGGCAGCAAAGCATTAGCTAAGAACTATAGACCAATAGCTCTGACGTCCCACATAAAAAATCTTTGAAAGAGTGCTAAGAAGCAGGATTGCAAATCACCTGGATTCCCAAAATCTGCACAATCCAGGGCAACTTGGGTTCAGGGCAGGTCGCTCCTGCCTCTCACAACTACTGGATCACTATGATATGGCCTTGGATGCACTGGAAGAAAATCAGAATGCAGATGTAATATACACAGACTTTGCAAAAGCGTTTGACAAATGCGATCATGGCGTAATAGCCCATAAAATACGTGCTAAAGGAATAACTGGGAAAGTGGGGAGATGGATCTTCAACTTCCTAACAAATCGAACACAAAGAGCAGTGGTCAACAGAGATAAATCGGAGGCTGCCATAGTGAAGAGCTCTCTTCCACAAGGCACAGTACTCGCCCCCATCTTATTCCTCATCCTCATATCAGACAGACAGAAATATACACCACAGCACCGTATCATCCTTTGCAGATGATACCAGGATCTGCATGAGGCTGTCATCTGCTGAGGACGCGGTTAACCTCCAAGAAGATATAAACAAAGTTTTCCAATGGGCATCGGAAAACAATATGATGTTCAATAAGGACAAATTCCAACTACTCCGTTATGGAAAACTGGAGGAGATAATAACTAGAACAGAATATACTACAAACTCTAGCCATATAATAGAGCGGAAAAATAATGTAAGGGACCTGGGAGTAGTAATGTCTGAGGATCTCACTTTCAAGGATCACAACAGTGCCACGATCGCACGTGCAAAGAAAATGATAGAATGGATAATGAGAACGTTCAAAACGAGGGATGCCAAGCCAATGATGATCCTTTTCAAATCACTTGCTCTCTCTAGGCTGGAATACTGCTGTACATTAACATCTCCATTCAAAGCAGGTGAAATTGCAGATCTAGAGAGTGTACAGAGATCATTTACTGCACACTTGAAGAAGTCGACAACACTCTTCCTTTCCTTGATGTTCTTCTCTGCAAAGCTGATCATGAACTCGTTTTAAAGTCTATCGAAAACCAACCAACCAAAACGATCTTCTCCACTTCTACTCTCACCACGACACCAAAACTAAACGTGGTGTAATTATAGACTTTTTCCTGCGTGCACTCAGAATCTGTAGCAGTGAGTTCCTTGAGGAAGAATGCACTATAATTGAACAAGTATTTTCTAAACTCCACTATCCTCGTCACTTCATCAGAGACTGCAGACGACGGGCATTAAACATCTTCAACACACCCAGAGAAGACACTGCCGAGAAGAGATACATAGTCCTCCCCACCAACTCCATTACCAAACACGTTTCCAACATCTTTTCCAATGCTTCATTCCAAGTATCTACCTCCACAACCACGACCATCAAGGACATTACCAGTGATAGACAGGACAAGCTTCCATCCTCTGCAGGGGTATACGTAATCCCTTGTAATGACTGCAACAAATTATACGTGGACCTCCAAACACGTATTTCAGAACACCAATACACAAGCAGGTCTGACGACACAAGGAATGCCTGTGTACAACACCGTAATTCACACAACCACTTGATAAACTACAGAAACTCAAGACTTATCGCCACAGAAGACAACACTCAATACCGAAGAATCCTGGAATCATCACTTATTTCTATATCCGACAACTTCAACCAGAATAATGGCTTCTATAACATAGCTGAACCACTTGCCAAGAAACTTCTTCATCGCTATCCCACATAAGAATATAGAACACTGCAGAAGGTCTGCTCACAAACTTATCCAATCTCCCTTCCAAGCTACCCAAGATTTTAGACTCTATAACCCCACTCGGTAGATCATCAGATGCAGCATTCTCCACCTGACCTCAACATTCTGAACCTGACTATAAATACTCGCGTACCTTCCACCCCAGGTAGATCTGTGTGTGACTTGAAAAAGCCCACTGTGTGGACGAAACGTTCCCCATAAAGGATCACATTATACTGCATATGTGTTTATATTTCCAAATCACTCCCTACTGGGCAGGCGATGCAAAATATCCCCAATTAAAAGTAGGGGCGCCATTGGTACACCGTAAGTGTCCGGGGCCCAAGACTATTCAACAGTCTCCCATCAAGCATTAGGGGAATTACCAATAAACCCCTGGCTGTCTTCAAGAGAGAGCTGGACAGATACCTAAAGTCAGTGCCGGATCAGCCGGGGTGTGGCTCGTACGGTGGACTGCGTGCGGCCAGCAGTAACAGCCTGGTTGATCAGGCTCTGATCCACCAGGAGGCCTGGTCGTGGACCGGGCCGCGGGGGCGTTGATCCCCGGAGTAACCTCGTATATGTTATTATCCTCACATAAGAAAGAATGAACATAGCAACAGGCCTACTGACCCATGCGGAGCAGGTGCATGTCCCCTCCCCCGGATTAGCCCATTGACCCACCCAGTCTGGTCACCTCCACTAAAGGATGGAGCACTGCACCAGACCCAGCAGCACAAGCTAGTCAGGTCCAACTCACACCCACTCATGTATTTATCTAACGTATTTTTAAAACTACACAACGTTTTAGCCTGAATAACTGTACTCGGGAGTTTGTTCCACTCATCCACAACTCACAATTATGTTATTATCCTCACAAATATGTTATCATCCTCACATACATGTTATTATCCTCACATACATGTTATCATCCTCACATACATGTTATCATCCTCATATGTATGTTATCATTCTCACATATATGTTATTATAAGAACATAAGAATGTAGGAACACTGCAGAAGGCCTACTGGCCCATACGAGGCAGGTCCTTATCAAAACGACATCTGTTGTTAGGTAAGACACATATGCAACAGTTAGGTATCTTTATTATGAAACGTTTCGCCTACACAGTAGGCTTCTTCAGTCAAGTACAGAAAAGTTGATAGAAGCAGAAGATACTTGAAGACGATGTAATCAGTCCATCACCCTTAAAGTTTTGAGGTGGTCAGTCCCTCAGTCTGGAGAAGAGCATTGTTCCATAGTATGAAACAATATGGAGATGAAGTGACAGGATGGAGCTTTTTATAGCGCCAAGAGGTGAGACGTAGGCCACTAGGAGAGGTAAGAACTCAGATGTTGAGAGGTCAGGTCCCTCTCAAATCCAGCCGCTCTCACTAGTGGAAGTTGTCGAAGTTGATTGCAGGTCTGTACCAAGATACCCTTGTGTTGCAGTGTCTGACAGATTTGAACATTAAAATGGTATAAAATACCGACAGGTTGTTAGGTAAGACACATATGCAACAGTTAGGTATCTTTATTATGAAACGTTTCGCCTACACAGTAGGCTTCTTCAGTCAAGTACAGAGTACGTCTCACCTCTTGGCGCTATAAAAAGGCTCCATCCTGTCACTTCATCTCCATATTGTTTCATACTATGGAACAATGCTCTTCTCCAGGCTGAGGGACTGACCACCTCAAAACTTTAAGGGTGATGGACTGATTACATCGTCTTCAAGTATCTTCTGCTTCTATCAACTTTTCTGTACTTGACTGAAGAAGCCTACTGTGTAGGCGAAACGTTTCATAATAAAGATACCTAACTGTTGCATATGTGTCTTACCTAACAACCTGTCGGTATTTTATACCATTTTAATGTTCAAATCTGTCAGACACTGCAACACAAGGGTATCTTGGTACAGACCTGCAATCAACTTCCACTAGTGAGAGCGGCTGAATTTGAGAGGGACCTGACCTCTCAACATCTGAGTTCTTACCTCTCCTAGTGGCCTACGTCTCACCTCTTGGCGCTATAAAAAGCTCCATCCTGTCACTTCATCTCCATATTGTTTCATACTATAGAACAATGCTCTTCTCCAGACTGAGGGACTGACCACCTCAAAACTTTAAGGGTGATGGACTGATTACATCGTCTTCAAGTATCTTCTGCTTCTATCAACTTTTCTGTACTTGACTGAAGAAGCCTACTGTGTAGGCGAAACGTTTCATAATAAAGATACCTAACTGTTGCATATGTGTCTTACCTAACAACCTGTCGGTATTTTATACCATTTTAATGTTCAAAAAAACGACATCTACCTAAAGCTACTCAAGAAATAACTCCCGTACCCCTTGACACCAATTAAACCCAGCTCCTCCCACTCATATATTTGTCCAGTCTCTTCTTAAAGCTACCCAAGGTCCTAGCCTCTATCACCCCACTGGATGATAACATACATGTTATCATCCTCATATGTATGTTATCATCCTCACATACATGTTATCCTCACATACATGTTATCATCCTGATATGTATGTTATCATTCTCACATATATGTTATTCTCACATATATGTTATTATCCTCACATCAACACAAAGGGTCATCGACCTGACATACGAGTCTGTGAAAAGTTTATTTCGTGATCATGTAAGAGAGGAGAGTGACATACCCTTAATGACACGGTGCCGGAAGAATCGAGGTGAATCACTGGCACTGGTGCCCAGCTGGGGCACTCAGCACTTGGCAGCACACACGGGTATATATGCAACAAATTCTCCCCCCCCCACCGATGATACAGTACTAGTGTAGATTTGCACGTTTTCTGCATACGCTCAGTCACTGTGTTGCCAGACGTATCAAGTAAGGTATACGTTATTATAGATGTAAAGTACTTGTTAGTATGGGTGTGCCGAAGTATTGGTGCCAGCATGAGTGGTATCGGCTAATTTGGATGGCATTGGTATCGGGAAAACAATTTATTTTCGTCCTATCCCTACGTATTAGCAAGTGTCGAATCACACCTCCTGACCTGGCCTCTACTAACAACCAGGAACTCTCCTACCAACTCCTGAAGCTGTGTATAGTGTTTGCCTCCACCATCACTTCATCTAATATATCAGTGGTACACCTTGGATGAGTTCAGAGTTCATAAAATAGACATGTGTTCAACATCTGGGTGTATTTTTTGTAGAAGTTTCGCCAACCGGGTTCATCAAGGCTACAGCGTTTCACACTTGCTCCTAGACCGAGGGACTAATTACCTTATATTCTTCTGTCGTCTATATATTATTCTGCGAGTCTGGCGGACTGATTACCTTCTCTTCCACAGTCTTCCGTTGATGTCCCTGTACTGCATTAATAAAGCCACTGGTTGGCGAAACGTTTACAAAATAAAGATATCCAGACGTTGTACACATGTTAATGACGGTTAGTCAGTGAAAGGTTACGATGCTGATCTGTTTGAGTTCAAGCCCTGGCTGTACCCGTGGGCAGCCAGTTATGATGTAGACATCACACTCTTGTCTTCTACCCCATCAGTTTCCAGGTGGACCTGCTACCTGAGACAACAAGTCCACCTTACCTGACTATAGTTACTTCTAGGTGGACCTGCTACCTGAGACAACAAGTCCACCTTACCTGACTATAGTTACTTCTAGGTGGACTTGATACCTGAGACAACAAGTCCACCTCACCTCACTATAGTTACTTCCAGGTGGACCTGATACCTGAGACAAGCTCACCTTACCTGCTCATAGTCACCTAACTCTTCTCTCCTCCGTGCTCATAAGATGTTTCAACGACATACCTTGATAATGTTGTTCTTGACACCAACACTTCTTGATATTGGTCACTGTATGCAGGTTAAGGCCTCCCACTGTTAGGTCTTGCCTATACACCTGTCCAACACTTGTGTATCTTTATTCGGCAATAAAGATGACCAAGTGTTGAACATCTGTCTTACTAAGCTCTATTTGCTCTTGTCTTTGACCTCTGACTGACTGTGGTGACTTTTTGCATCGCCAGGTCCCCACTAAGCTTTGCTGGTAAATTTGAATACTACTGTCTTATGGGCAGTCTGACAGCTTTGCATCTCATCCTAACTGTAGCTGAGGCAGGTATGCTTTGTAAGTACAGCACATGCAAAGTACATGGCCAGGAATCAGTAAAGTTAGTCATCAGGTCCAGGAGCTGTGAATGGACAGTGGCAAGGAAAGTATAACTTAGGTGGGTCATATAAGTCACCTGTTTATCCTATGATACATCAAACTCATTAAGAAAAGATTGCAAATGAGCACAAGGATCACAGGTGCAGTAAAATTACCGGGAAGAAGGATATAATTGTAGCGATGAGAGATGGACTAAAAGTAGTGTGAAGCAGGAAATAAGAGCAGTGAGAGCAGAGTTGAGGACAAAGGTGGAGTTGGAGACAGTGAGGTGCCATCAGCCAACCAGCTGGGGCTACCTCCAAGCCAACATTCTTGATGCTACAAACAGACAGCATGGCACCTACCTCCTTCACCCCTCCCCTCCCCCTCAACACCACCATCACATAACAGTGTTCTATCAAAAACCCTGCAACTCCGCTGTGCTGTTGCCCTTACTGAGTTATTCCTAATCAAATATTACCAGACACGGGTCTTTCTCACCGCACTGGAATGTTTTCTTATACACTTGCAAACTAATGCGACCTACAGCAGTCTGCTAACACAAAAACCTGTTTTGCCAGATTAATTTCTTGAAAATGTTTCACCTGGCCACTACTACGCAATTCAACCTGCGAGTTAACCTTGCACATACACATGCCAAGATAAGGTAAACACACAGCAGGGCAGAATCAACAAAACCCGTTATGGGAAAGGTCTTAGGCACGTAAAATACCCACACAATTGCAGCTAGTCAAAGTGCACAAGTCACTGACCTCAGGCCAAGCATGCAGCCTTCTGGCCAATGTTCAGGGAACATCTCCAACATCAAGGCTATAAAGAATCTTCAGTAGCAGCTCAAAAAATATACTCTTACAGTTCCACCTCACATAGTCACACCCAGGCAATGATTACTTGCACACGCACACACACACACACACACACACAAAACGTCTGATAAAGCTCAGGGAGCCGGGAGAGAGAGGACCTAATAGCGGGGTCAGAAGCTATGACACGACCCATGCACCCACAAATAGGTGAGTACACAGAAATTATTAAATCGACCACTATCACACTCATCACGCTAACCTAACCGCAACAAACACGACCCTAAGAAACACAAATCACCATTAACTTTACAACCACTAACTCAAATCACCATTAACAAATACATATCGCCACTACCTTAACCAACGAATGTAAACCAAAACTAACTCGACCGCCACAAATGCAAATCAGTAACCTGATCCCCCTCCGATACAATTCAGTAACCTGACCCCCTCCGATACAATTCAGTAACCTGACCCCCTCCGATACAATTCAGTAATCTGACCCCCTCCGATACAATTCAGTAACCTGACCACCTCCAATACAATTCAGTAACCTGACCCCCTCCGATACAATTCAGTAACCTGACCCCCTCCGATACAATTCAGCAACCTGACCCCCTCCGATACAATTCAGTAACCTGACCCCCTCCGATACAATTCAGTAACCTGACCCCCTCCGATACAATTCAGTAACCTGACCCCCTCCGATACAATTCAGTAACCTGACCCCCTCCGATACAATTCAGTAATCTGACCCCCTCCGATACAATTCAGTAACCTGACCCCCTCCAATACAATTCAGTAACCTGACCCCCTCCGATACAATTCAGTAACCTGACCCCCTCCGATACAATTCAGTAACCTGACCCCCTCCGATACAATTCAGTAACCTGACCCCCTGCGATACAATTCAGTAACCTGACCCCCTCCGATACAATTCAGTAACCTGACCCCCTCCGATACAATTCAGTAACCTGACCCCCTCCGATACAATTCAGTAACCTGACCCCCTCCGATACAATTCAGTAACCTGACCCCCTTCGATACAATTCAGTAACCTGACCCCCTCCGATACAATTCAGTAACCTGACGATACCCCTCCGATACAATTCAGTAACCTGACCCCCTCCGATACAATTCAGTAACCTGACCCCCTCCGATACAATTCAGTAACCTGACCCCCTCCGATACAATTCAGTAACCTGACCCCCTCCGATACAATTCAGTAACCTGACCCCCTCCGATACAATTCAGTAACCTGACCCCCTCCGATACAATTCAGTAACCTGACCCCCTCCGATACAATTCAGTAACCTGACCCCCTCCGATACAATTCAGTAACCTGACCCCCTCCGATACAATTCAGTAAACTGACCCCCTCCGATACAATTCAGTAAACTGACCCCCTCCGATACAATTCAGTAACCTGACCCCCTCCGATACAATTCAGTAATCTGACCCCCTCCGATACAATTCAGTAACCTGACCCCCTCCGATACAATTCAGTAATCTGACCCCCTCCGATACAATTCAGTAACCTGACCCCCTCCGATACAATTCAGTAACCTGACCCCCTCCGATACAATTCAGTAACCTGACCCCCTCCGATACAATTCAGTAACCTGACCCCCTCCGATACAATTCAGTAACCTGACCCCCTCCGATACAATTCAGTAAACTGACCCCCTCCGATACAATTCAGTAACCTGACCCCCCTCCGATACAATTCAGTAACGATACTGACCCCCTCCGATACAATTCAGTAACCTGACCCCCTCCGATACAATTCAGTAACCTGACCCCCTCCGATACAATTCAGTAACCTGACCCCCTCCGATACAATTCAGTAACCTGACCCCCTCCGATACAATTCAGTAACCTGACCCCCTCCGATACAATTCAGTAACCTGACCCCCGTCCGATACAATTCAGTAACCTGACCCCCTCCGATACAATTCAGTAACCTG
Organism: Cherax quadricarinatus; assembly: GCF_038502225.1. Classification (NCBI taxonomy): domain Eukaryota; kingdom Metazoa; phylum Arthropoda; class Malacostraca; order Decapoda; family Parastacidae; genus Cherax; species Cherax quadricarinatus. The sequence goes on from NC_091372.1 coordinate 5,711,683, forward strand.
ACCCCCTCCGATACAATTCAGTAACCTGACCCCCTCCGATACAATTCAATAACCTGACCCCCTCCGATACAATTCAGTAACCTGACCCCCTCCGATACAATTCAGTAACCTGACCCCCCTCCGATACAATTCAGTAACCTGACCCCCTCCGATACAATTCAGTAACCTGACCCCCTCCGATACAATTCAGTAACCTGACCCCCTCCGATACAATTCAGTATCTGACCCCCTCCGATACAATTCAGTAACCTGACCCCCTCCGATACAATTCAGTAACCTGACCCCCTCCGATACAATTCAGTAACCTGACCCCCTCCGATACAATTCAGTAACCTGACCCCCTCCGATACCATTCAGTAACCTGACCCCCTCCGATACAATTCAGTAACCTGGCCCCCTCCGATACAATTCAGTAACCTGACCCCCTCCGATACAATTCAATAACCTGACCCCCTCCGATACAATTCAGTAACCTGACCCCCTCCGATACAATTCAGTAATCTGACCCCCTCCGATACAAATCAGAGTACACAATGCTAACCTGTCGCCTCCTCTTGGTTCCTACGTTAGCAACCGTCCACAAATAAAACAAGCCTGGGTTACACGCCCGGCTTGCCTCCTCAACAACTGTGCCAAGCCTTCACCTCTGACATATCTGTGGCAGGTTTCAAGGGTTCTTTTATCCTCGCAGCCCGGCCTGTAGCAAGGGGCTGGTCAACCAGGCTGTTACTGTTAGATGGCGTACACAGCCACTACAGAAAAATGGTATGGTGATGCCGAAAAGTTGTAAAAGAAAGACACGTATGTACAGTTCAAGGCATTTATATACTGGGCATACATTTACACATACTACATACAGACAGACATACGTCAGTACACGTGTGGTGGTGGTGGTGTGTGTGTGTGTGTGTGTGTGTGTGTGTGTGTGTGTGTGTGTGTGTGTGTGTGTGTGTGTGTGTGTGTGTGTGTGTGTGTGTGTAGCCAATATGTGCCTGTGTCGCCGCCGCTGCCACCGGCAGCAGCAACAACAATGGTGTAGATCAACACACCACCATAAAGACAGTACCATGATGATGGAGCAGTAGCTACAGGAGGAGGTGGAAGGCAGCACTGGTAGTAGTAGAAATGAAGACGTACTCGCAGTAATGGTAATGCTTAAAAATGTGCTACTACTACTACTACTAGTAGTAGTAGTAGTAGTAAAATAAATAATCCTCCCCTCAAGGAAGGTTCCTTGATGTTGGTGAGGGGCTCTTGATTTAGGGAATTGGATCTGTGCTCCAGTTCCCCGAATTAAGCCTGAATGCCTTCCACATCCCCCCCAGGCGCTGTATAATCCTCCGGGTTTAGCGCTTCCCCCTTGATTATAATAATAATAATTCACCACTTACTTTCTAATGCTGCTACTACACTACTACCATCACACTACAACTACACTAATGACAACAAGAAAATGAGTAAAATAAAGTCTTAATACGACCTTGTATTAAGTTAACCGCTACTCAGTTTACAAATCAGACTTAAACGAGTTTTTCATAAACAAGACTTAAAACACTGCGAACATCTCCACAATTTGCGACGTAGTCCCCTTCCCAGGTGACTCAGAAGTCATCACCAGCATGACCAGGTATTCTGCTCCAGGTCGAACTCTGGCAATTCCGTATTCATCAAAAATTCTAAAAATCCATTATATCAATCCTTTAGTATATTAAGGAATATTGCTCAATGTTGACATCCCCGTTGATGGCAGGAGAAATACCAGAGCTGCAACAGATACAGAGATCGTTTACGGTCTGCATAGAGCCAATAAAGCATTTAAATTACAGGGAACACCTTAAAATCTTAAACATGTACTCACTGGAACGAAGCAAACATGATAATATATGCCTGGAAAATACTTAAGGGCCTTGTCCCAAATCTGCACACTGCCATAACAATATACTGGAGTGAGAAACATGGGAAGATGTGCAAAATAAACTCAGTGAAAAGCATCCCAGTTACTCTGACAGTATCACAGTTACTCTGACAGTATCACATTTACTCTGACAGTATCACAGTTACTCTGACAGTATGACAGTTACTCTGACAGTATCACAGTTACTCTGACAGTATCACATTTACTCTGACAGTATCACAGTTACTCTGACAGTATCACAGTTACTCTGACAGTATCACAGTTACTCTGACAGTATCACAGTTACTCTGACAGCATCCCAATTACTCTGACAGTATCACAGTTACTCTGACAGTATCACAGTTACTCTGACAGCATCACAGTTACTCTGACAGTATGACAGTTACTCTGACAGTATGACAGTTACTCTGACAGTATGACAGTTACTCTGACAGCATCACAGTTACTCTGACAGTATCACAGTTACTCTGACAGTATGACAGTTACTCTGACAGTATCACAGTTACTCTGACAGTATCACAGTTACTCTGACAGTATCACAGTTACTCTGACAGTATCACAGTTACTCTGACAGTATCACAGTTACTCTGACAGTATCACAGTTACTCTGACAGTATCACAGTTACTCTGACAGTATCACAGTTACTCTGACAGTATCACAGTTATTCTGACATTATCATAGTTACTTTGACAGTATCACAGTTACTCTGACATTATCATAGTTACTTTGACAGTATCACAGTTACCCTGACATTATCATAGCTACTTTGACAGTATCACAGTTATTCTGACATTATCATAGTTACTTTGACAGTATCACAGTTACTCTGACAGTATCACAGTTACTCTGACAGTATCACAGTTACTCTGACAGTATCACAGTTACTTTGACAGCATCACAGTTACTCTGACAGTATGACAGTTACTCTGACATTATCAGAGTTACTTTGACAGTATCACAGTTACTCTGACAGTATCACAGTTACTCTGACAGTATCACAGTTACTCTGACAGTATCACAGTTACTCTGACAGTATCACAGTTACTCTGACAGTATCACAGTTACTCTGACAGTATCACAGTTACTCTGACAGTATCACAGTTACTCTGACAGTATCACAGTTACTTTGACAGACAGTTACTCACAGTTACAGTTCTGACAGTATCACAGTTACTCTGACAGTATCACAGTTACTCTGACAGTATCACAGTTACTCTGACAGTATCACAGTTACTCTGACAGTATCACAGTTACTCTGACAGTATCACAGTTACTCTGACAGTATCCCAGTTACTCTGACAGTATCACAGTTACTCTGACAGTATGACAGTTACTCTGACAGTATGACAGTTACTCTGACAGTATCACAGTTACTCTGACAGTATCACAGTTACTCTGACAGTATCACAGTTACTCTGACAGTATGACAGTTACTCTGACAGTATCACAGTTACTCTGACAGTATCACAGTTACTCTGACAGTATCACAGTTACTCTGACAGTATCACAGTTACTCTGACAGTATCCCAGTTACTCTGACAGTATCACAGTTACTCTGACAGTATCACAGTTACTCTGACAGTATCACAGTTACTCTGACAGTATGACAGTTACTCTGACAGTATGACAGTTACTGACAGTATCACAGTTACTCTGACAGTATCACAGTTACTCTGACAGTATGACAGTTACTCTGACAGTATCACAGTTACTCTGACAGTATCACAGTTACTCTGACAGTATCACAGTTACTCTGACAGTATCACAGTTACTCTGACAGTATCACAGTTACTCTGACAGTATGACAGTTACTCTGACAGTATCACAGTTACTCTGACAGTATCACAGTTACTCTGACAGTATGACAGTTACTCTGACAGTATCACAGTTACTCTGACAGTATCACAGTTACTCTGACAGTATCACAGTTACTCTGACAGTATCACAGTTACTCTGACAGTATGACAGTTACTCTGACAGTATCACAGTTACTCTGACAGTATGACAGTTACTCTGACAGTATGACAGTTACTCTGACAGTATCACAGTTACTCTGACAGTATCACAGTTACTCTGACAGTATCACAGTTACTCTGACAGTATCACAGTTACTCTGACAGTATCCCAGTTACTCTGACAGTATCACAGTTACTCTGACAGTATGACAGTTACTCTGACAGTATCACAGTTACTCTGACAGTATCACAGTTACTCTGACAGTATGACAGTTACTCTGACAGTATCACAGTTACTCTGACAGTATCACAGTTACTCTGACAGTATCCCAGTTACTCTGACAGTATCACAGTTACTCTGACAGTATGACAGTTACTCTGACAGTATCACAGTTACTCTGACAGTATCACAGTTACTCTGACAGTATGACAGTTACTCTGACAGTATCACAGTTACTCTGACAGTATCACAGTTACTCTGACAGTATGACAGTTACTCTGACAGTATCACAGTTACTCTGACAGTATCACAGTTACTCTGACAGTATCACAGTTACTCTGACAGTATCACAGTTACTCTGACAGTATCACAGTTACTCTGACAGTATGACAGTTACTCTGACAGTATCACAGTTACTCTGACAGTATCACAGTTACTCTGACAGTATGACAGTTACTCTGACAGTATCACAGTTACTCTGACAGTATCACAGTTACTCTGACAGTATCACAGTTACTCTGACAGTATGACAGTTACTCTGACAGTATCACAGTTACTCTGACAGTATCACAGTTACTCTGACAGTATCACAGTTACTCTGACAGTATCACAGTTACTCTGACAGTATCACAGTTACTCTGACAGTATCACAGTTACTCTGACAGTATGACAGTTACTCTGACAGTATCACAGTTACTCTGACAGTATCACAGTTACTCTGACAGTATCACAGTTACTCTGACAGTATGACAGTTACTCTGACAGTATCACAGTTACTCTGACAGTATCACAGTTACTCTGACAGTATCACAGTTACTCTGACAGTATCACAGTTACTCTGACAGTATCACAGTTACTCTGACAGTATCACAGTTACTCTGACAGTATCACAGTTACTCTGACAGTATCACAGTTACTCTGACAGTATCACAGTTACTCTGACAGTATGACAGTTACTCTGACAGTATCACAGTTACTCTGACAGTATGACAGTTACTCTGACAGTATGACAGTTACTCTGACAGTATGACAGTTACTCTGACAGTATCACAGTTACTCTGACAGTATGACAGTTACTCTGACAGTATCACAGTTACTCTGACAGTATCACAGTTACTCTGACAGTATCACAGTTACTCTGACAGTATGACAGTTACTCTGACAGTATCACAGTTACTCTGACAGTATCACAGTTACTTTGACAGCATCACAGTTACTCTGACAGCATCACAGTTACTCTGACAGCATCACAGTTACTGACAGTATCACAGTTACTCTGACAGTATCACAGTTACTTTGACAGTATCACAGTTACTCTGACAGTATCACAGTTACTCTGACAGCATCACAGTTACTCTGACAGTATCACAGTTACTCTGACAGTATCACAGTTACTCTGACAGTATCACAGTTACTCTGACAGTATCACAGTTACTCTGACAGTATGACAGTTACTCTGACAGTATCACAGTTACTCTGACAGTATCACAGTTACTCTGACAGTATCACAGTTACTCTGACAGTATCACAGTTACTCTGACAGTATCACAGTTACTCTGACAGTATCACAGTTACTCTGACAGTATCACAGTTACTCTGACAGTATCACAGTTACTCTGACAGTATCACAGTTACTCTGACAGTATCACAGTTACTCTGACAGTATCACAGTTACTCTGACAGTATCACAGTTACTCTGACAGCATCACAGTTACTCTGACAGTATCACAGTTACTCTGACAGTATCACAGTTACTCTGACACAGTCACCACAGTACTTCTCACATACATCTTCCTCTCTACTGTGTTGTTTCAATTAGTTTTGTTCACCGTTCCAGTACATTTCCACAATTTTTCCAGAGCAGAATAACTGGAAATTGTCTTAACCGACGATCATATTGTTTTTTTTAATAACTCACCTGAAGACTTTGTTTATATCTACTGGGAAATTGTTGTGTCCTCAATGGATGCCACACACACACACACACACACACACACACACACACACACACACACACACACTCACACACACACACACACACACACACACACACACAAATCTTGGAATAATCTGCAAATGATAGTAAGGTGCTAAGATTTATTTTTTCTCTATGTTGGATACGAAGGTGAGACTGGTCAGTGCGGCAAGTTGTGTGTCTTGACGAACACAGCTTGTCACTGTGGTACCTTCTCATTTTATTGTGTTGACTGTTACTCTTTTCGCTTGATTTGTTAAGTTAAAAACTCATTCACCCACTTTTCCAGTTATTCCTTTTGCGTATATTCTGTGTGCTATTACACTATGGTCACACTTTTGCACATATTCTGTGTGCTATTACACTATGGTCACACTTTTGCACATATTATGTGTGCTATTACACTATGATCACACGTTTGCACATATTCTATGCGCTATTACACTATGGTCACACTATTCAAAGGCTATTGGAAGTCTGTGTATACTACACCGGCATGTTATTGGCCTTTCAGTGCCTGCTAGACCATACTGTAATGATCCAGCAGCCCAGAAGTAGCAACGATTTCGCTGTCACCCTGGCTTATGCTACTCTTGTAAATCCAAGTATTTACGGATCATGCTACACTCTACCTTACCTCTAATGAGTTTCCAGAGTCTTACTACTCTCGGAGCCCGGCCATGGATTAGGCTCGTCTGGTGACGAGCCTGGCCCATGGCCATTGCTACCAGTCTATAATTTTTATGCATTTGCTTTGGTGCTATGGTTGTTGCGGGGGGTGGGGGGGGGGTTATAATAGTGTGGAATGACTTTTGTGTCCAGACTCTTGTCTTCATAAAATATTCAAGGCACATGATAGTGGTTTGCTATTCCTGATGAATATGGAGTCCTATGACCTGGACCTGGAGCAGAATTCATGGGCGTTGTGTCAATGGCTTCTTCAAAATCGAGTGGGATTAGGAATATGCCAGAGTTTCCACTCTCAGTCATGAAAAATTTATTTGGATTATCAATCTCTAACTTGATTAACAACTCGCTGAAAAGATAATCAGCATTTCACTCCTTTTTTTTTGCTGTCATCAGTGGTTTTTGCCCTGTATTTTGCATACACCAAAAAATATTTGGGGCTCCTTTAAAATTCAACAGTGGCTCCCCCCCCCTGTTACGACACCTCTCTCTCGCTCTCTCCCCTGGACTCTTGTCTTATGTACTGTATTTAAGTAAGACACGTGTAACAATGTGTCTATTTAAATACCGGTATTTTTATTCCGAAAAGTTTCGCCCACAGAGAAGACTTCTTCATGTCTCACATATCAACTTAGTGACGTATACCATTATCTTATTCGTACTGTATTTACTTTCAACTCAATGATCTTACCCGGTGTCAAACATATAAGACTTATGTTTACTGTGTGCTTCTTGTGTGATGGTTTTGAAAACCGACAAGTTGAAGTATTGAGACACTAATGCAACATATGGGAATCTTTTTTAAAGAAACTTTTAGCCACACAGTGACTTCATCAGTCGGTTTTCAAAACCATTCATCACATTTGTCAGACACTGCAACATCATAGGATCTTGATACAAAGAATTGTTGAACACTAGTCCAACCTCTGGATGAAGACCTACTTACACTAGTGGAAGGTCCCACTGTGACCCCGCCTCCTCTTGCTTCCACTCACCTGACTGAAGTATATAAGCTACTTCCTACAACAGTGATGGACTGAACACATCGATTCCAGGCTGAGGGACTGATTACCTCAAACTCCTCCTCTCCTTATACCTTCCTGCTTTGTATTGGACTGATGAAGCCAGTGTATGGCTAAACGTTTCTTCAATAAAGATTCTCATATGTTGCATAAGTGTCTCAAGTCTTCAATGTGTGCTTCTTAATAGTTCTTATTCTATAACTTTCTCTTGATAATTTAGGCCTTGATATGAGAGAGGAATAGTAGGAGAGAAATAATTTACAAGTAGTTACAGTTATAAATTTTATTACAACATTACACAAAGATGATTCCTCCTCCAACAGTGGCAGCGAGAGTGAGGTGAATATTTGTCTTGGCCAAAGAGAACCAACGCAACGTGATTGTTTACGTCCTTTCCTCCTCACATAAACCCAGGCTGATTATTTGCTTACCACCAGCTTGTAATCTTCCCACTGATGATGATATTCAGCCCAACAATTCGCCTCAAGACTCCAGTTAAGACTTCAGTTGTAAAATCATACCGGACATGGAGAAGTATCATCCTTTATAGACAATGAGAGTATGAGTGACATTCATTGAGGACACAGTAAATATCCAGGTTGATAGAGACTAAACCTTTCAGTGGACCACGGAAACACTGAGGTTCAATGAGGACAAATTCGGTTACTTCGCTATGGAATAATTGAAGAAATAAAAACTGCAATGAAGAACAAAATAAATACAAACCATTTGACAGAACGGA